>NW_025920153.1:66873-133837 GCF_902686445.1 Sciurus carolinensis
GGTGGTGTGGAAAGATGTACAAGGGGAGCAGATTGGGGTTTGGAGGAATTAGCTCTATTCTGTAAAATTGAAAAAATTGTGCAAATTACTGGTAGGAGAAAATTTTGTGGCAACTGGCTTGGAAATTGGAAAACCACATCAATATATGATAAGTTATAAGAGATTAATGACATCACTGCTGCTAGAGAGAATGTCTGGAGACACCTCTGGGAAAATTTTATTCCACTATCATCCTGGGGAAGTAAAGCTCTGTTATTGTCTTCATTCTTCATTGGAAAAAAACAAAGCCAGGAAGTTTTAAAATATGCAAACCAATTATGTTGAAAACAGAATGAGAATCCAGATTTCCAGTGTTCTGCTCTAAGATATTTCTCCCACCTGACTATGTTGTCTTTTACAAGACCCATCAGATTACTATCCTGAGGAGTGTTTATACTACAGCTATTATCCAAAAAATAAAAGAAAGAAAATATTAGAAAATCCCTTTATAATACTAGGAAGAGGAGCTAGCCAGGGTGGGAATATTTTACCCCAAAGTTAATCTTTCATCTTAATTTTATCCTGCTGAATATTGCTTCAAAAAGTGAACATTTTATATAGACATTGAAAGAAAAAGTATTATGGGGTCTTTCTGGCACTTATTCAAACTGCATTTTATTGATTATGGTAATATTTAAGGCATTCTCTAGCTTTTAAAAATTTGTACTTGGGGCTGGGGAGATAGCTAAGTTGGTAGAGTGCTTGCCTTGTAAGCACAAGGCCCTGGGTTCAATCCCCAACACTAAAAAAAAAAAAAATTGTACTTATTGTGATTTTATTCATTCTATACATTCAATTCTGTTTTTTTAAAAAGTGAATATTCTGACTCCTGACCCAACAGGAACCAGCCCTGAGGACCCTGCACCAAATAGAGGAAAATGTAGACCCAAATCTCCATCATATTGACTTAGGAACAGACTTCCAAATAATACTCCCAGGGAGCAAGAAATTAATGCAAGAAACAATAATCGGGATGGATTCAAACTAAAAAACTCTTTCCCAGCACAGGAAACAAGAATGTGAAAATAGAGCCTATGGAATGGGAGAAAATCTTTTCCACAGGGACTTCAGATAGAGTACTAATCTCCAAAAATTATGAAGAACTTAAAAATTTTGACAACAAAAACACAAAGAACTCAATAAATAATTGGTCTAAGGAACTGGACAGACACATTGCAGAAGAAGACATGCAGATGGTTAGCAAATATATGAAACAGTGTTCATCATCTCTAGTAATTAGAGAAATGCAAAGATTTTATCGCAATCCAATTATAATGGCTATTGTCAAGAACACAAGCAGTATGTGTTGGTGTGATGTGGGTGAAAAGGCACACTCATACATTGCTGGTGGAGTTGCAAATTAGTGCATTTGTTCTGGAAAGTAGTATGGAGATTCCTTAGAAAACTTGGAATGGGCCCACCTTTTGACCCAGCTATCCCACTCCTCAGTTTATACCCAAAAGATTTAAGATCAACATACTACAGTGGCACAGTCACAGTAGTGTTTATAGCTGCTCTATTTGTGATAGTTAGGTTGAGGAACCATGAGATAGAGTGCTGTTACTCCATGAACACTGAGGCATTTTTTACTTAAAAATGAGCTGTGGTTGTCTCCTACTCTCGAGAATAAGAAGTTGAGAATAATAAACTTAGAGAGGAGAGGGTTTGCAAATAAATAATAACATGGTATTAGAATGATCACTGAACCCTAATATTTTCCCTCATGTTACAATGTAGAGCCCAGGTATTCCTGTTATAGTCCATGAACCATCCAAACTCACCTGGAAGTAAAACTGAATGCACATTCTCAGTCTTGATGTGGACCTACCAAATCCAGTTTGTACTTTAACAACTTCTCCAAGTGATTCCTATGTAAGTTAAAATTTGATAGTCACTAAATAATCCCTTCTTGACTGCTAGAAATTTTTTATAAGCATAATAAACATCAATCTCCTGTGTCCTTTTTTTCTCTCTGTCTTAAATACTCTATGGCTCATGAGATAAAAAGAAAAGTTTTTCTAAATGATAGATGTATAAATTTATTCTTAAGAAAAAACATGCAGCTTTCTAAAATACTAATAGAGTCACCTATTTGTAAATTGATACATTCTGTTCCATCATTCCAGATGTGGAACAACTATAAAAACATAAACTGTTCAACAAACATACCACTTGTGGTAACTTTGAGAGATTATGTGACTATTATGTTCACAGAATTGAATACTTAGGACTTAATGGGCTAAAAAACAAAATCATCTTTATGAAACTCTAGAAGAAAACCTGGAAAAATATTAATATTTATATAAGTAGATTTCCTTCAATAAAAAATTTAGATGAACAACTCTGTAGAAATAAGCAAAGAAGATGAGCAGGCAACTCTCAAAAAATAAAAAGGGAAATAAATGTTTGAAAAAGGCACAAAGAAATTAAGCCATGCAAAAATGAAAGGGATAGTCATGATGGGTTTCCTTCATATATCACTGAATAGAATCTAAGAAGTTCACCCAGAAGGGAAATGGCAATCACAAATTGGCCCTGGCAGGTTCTTGACTTACACAACAGAAAGGAATTTTAGGGCATATCAGAAGAAACACAAAATTTTTTTCAGGAAAACAAGGAGATTATTTAGAAATGTAAATAAGGGAGCCAAATATACACTCAATGGAAGAAGGGGTGCAGGTACTTGACCCTGAGACTCACTTTAGGGGTAATGGGCTCATCTTTTTAAAAGAAATTTTGTAGATAGTAAACATGAGACATGGCAAGGGGTTGAGGGTATATCTATCTGTTGAGTTCAACACTTAATCATGGAGCATGGGGTCCATTACAGTTGCCTGCTTCTCTCAGGGTCTCTATGTTGATGTCATCAAGTCAACATATAATGTGTAGAATATACTGTTGAGTCTCTAATGATATTTCCCATTCACTTTCTTTAGTCTAAAGGAAATGTTATGAAAACTAGCAACAAATATAAACATTAATTTGACTCACAATACTCTAAGATTCAAGTTCTTTTAAACTGTTTCTGGAGGAGAATAGTCTTGGGGAGGAAAGGTGAGGTAGCTCATAACAGCTTCTCAGATTTAAATTTGCAATTTCTTTGTTGGTTTCCCTTCTACCTACCCTTGTTTATTCTGTCTCTACCTCAAGGGGCATCGAATCATATTTTCCTGTTCTTATAAAATTTCTAGTATGAATATATATTTTATAGTAAACTAGTAAAGTGTTTTTATAAAAAAGCAGGTGGCGAAGAGTCTAATAAGTCACTTGTTACCTAACTCATTAAGAAATGTCCCTAATGAATTCTTAGTAGGTTCTCTGAGAAAAATAATCCCCAATACCATTAGAAGGCAACTTACAATATAAATGTGTCCACAAAGAAATATTGTGCATCTTTTATGTACAAACAAAGGTCCCCATTCCCCATCCTTGTGGCTGTGTTACTTACACCTGGACCTGTGTACCTCTCCTGATGAGAACTCTCCCTTACAGAGGCTTCAGTGTTTCACCTGGACCTGTGTACCTCTCCTGATGAGAACTCTCCCTTACAGAGTCTTCAGTGTTTCACTCTAAGTGTTTCACAATATCTAATTCCAGCCTTACCATCAGCACAACCCCAAACTGTTGAACAGAAACTCCAGGGGTAGAACCAGAAGGCTATATTTTAATAAGTATTCCAGGTGATTCCAGAGCAACTCAAGTTTGATCACCGTTGGTGGAAAGAAATTGCTTTCATTCTAAATTTTTAGGAAGTGTTTATCTGACTATTTTTTTCCAGCCCTGGCACCAGGCAAGAGAGAAACAATTACAGTAATTATATGACAAGCAATAATACTTCCTGAAACAAAGGAGGAACCAGGAATGATGTTCCAGGAAGTTAGTGTCTAAAGTGAGACCTAGAGAATAAATAAGAGGGAATCAACAGCCAGGACAAAGGGTGTTCCTGGTGAAGAGAATGCCACATGCAAAGCAGAGTTTTAATTTTAACATAAAAAACAGAGTACCATGAAGGTTTTTATACAGGGGATTACCTCATACAAAATGTCTTTAGAAGCATCATTCAGACAATGCACTGGTTTGTGGATATGCATGAGTGGAAACGAGAAGAGCTACTAGGAGATGACTGCTGCAGTTTAATTAAGAAATTACAGTGACAACTTGGATAGCACAGAAGCAGCACCTGAAGGAGCTGTTTTGGAGATAGGACGTGTGTGATTTGGATCTGCAATATCCTGCAAAACCTCCCAAAGCTCGCTGGTACAACAATGTTCAGAAGCAGGGTTTTCAGGAAGTGGTTGGATTATGAGGGCTGTAATCTTACCAATGGATTAATCCATTGATGAATTCATGACAGAATAAAATTTTGGGAGAACCGGAAACTGTAAGATATGGGGCCAGAAGGAAGTAGTTCCTTGGAAGTCTATTCTTGAGGACTATATTTTTAATCTGACCCCCTCTCTATATCTATCTCCCCCCTCTCCCTCACCTTCCTTTCAACTATGAAGTGATCATATTTGCATTACTACATACTCCCCACCATGATATTCTGCCTCTTAGAAGCCAAGAGCAATGGGGTCAAATCACAAGCCAAATTAAGTCTTCCCTCTTTTTAGTTGATTCTTCAGGTAATTTGCCACAGCAATGGATATCTGGCTAACAAAGGACCCATAATTAAGAATGGACATTGTTAAGGGTGCCTCCTGTTTTCCAGTTTAGAAGAAGACATTTCATTTCCATACAGAAAGATCACAGGTGAAGAGAATAAAATAAAAGTATGGTGTGCAGAAGACCCTATTTCAAATTTGAATCTATTAAACTTTATGTGTGTGTTGGACTTCCACACACAGAAGGGATCATTAGACATGTGGATGTTGAATATAGAGCAGAACACAACAAAGAACTTCAAGCTTTCTTCAGTAGCAAAATGTCAAAAAGTTAAGAACAGAAAATATGACCTCTACATTTTATTATGAAGGTGTCCACACAGACCTTAGGAGAGAAGTTTTGGTGGGAGTTTGAGCAAGCCTCTGGATGATAGAGGAACAAGCATTGTGGCAGAGATGGCAGAATTGGCTTTGGGAAGGGGCAACTTCCCAAGGTGAGGCAGAAGATGGCAAGAAGGGTACAGACATGAGAGAAGTTTGAATCCTAAAGAAAGGTGCACCAAAAAGGAGGTGTTCATGTTGAATTCTTTCACTAAATTTTCAGTTTTTGAAATTTATCAATGCTTTTGCATCTATCAATAATTTACTCCTTCATATTGCTGAAGAATAATCTACCATATGGACATACTATGACTTCTTACTCAATATCCAATTAATACACATTCATATTATTTTGAATGTTTGATTGCTGTGCATGTTTATGGTTTTTTCAAGTACTTTCTCTTTCAGTATATTTTTATTTATGTTTTTCAATGCTCTACATCTAGGAGGAAAAATGATTTTTCACAAAACCAGTTACTTTTTTCATACCATGAATTGAACATAGTGGTGGTTAACCACTGAGTCAAATCCCCATCTCCTTATTTTTTACTTTAAAACAGGATCTCACTAAGTTGCTTAGGGCCTTGCTAAGTTACTGAGGCTGACTTTGAATATTGGATTCTGTCTGTGAAACTTAATAAAAGTTTTCTACCTATGTTGTTAAAAATGCTTTTTAATGGACAAATACTATTCCATGTGTATATATACAATTTCTTTAATCATTCATCAAAATTTTAAGCTTTAAAAAATTACTGGTATATAGTGTGCACACCTGTAACCCTAGTGGCTTAGATGAGTTAGGCAGGAGGATCACAATTTCAAAACAAGACTCAGCAATTTAGCTAGGCCTTAAGCAACTCAGCAAGAACCTGCTTCAAAATAAAATATAAAAAAAGATCTGGGGATGTGTCTTAGTGTTTTTTCAACCCTGGGTTCAATTCCTGGTTCAAAAATTAAATTTGTGATGAATTTACATAAAATCATGTATATAAAATAACAAGGAAAAGGTAAATTTGAAACATAAGTGTTACACATTTTAATTCTATACACATAAAATAAAAAATAATTGATAAATAAATATGCACAAGAGAGTTTCATAATATCATTAATTTTCTAAAATATTTTAAATTATTATGCTTTTTTCCTTGGTTTATTTCCTCTCAGAAATCATAAATAGGAACTCAAAACTATTTTAAAAAAACAAATAAAGAAATACCTTTTCTCTCTAGGAAGACTAAGACCCTCCTGTTACATCATTTACAATTTAGTTGGGGTTTCAGTGGGCATTAGTATACAGAAAAACAGGCAAAAGTTAGTTATTAATCCTCTTGGAAATTTTTTTTCCTACTGAGGAAATGAGACTGTAAATAGAATTAATCAAGGTAATTGCTAGAATGGAGTAAGTAGGTTGCTTTCAACTTAGAGATGTAGTTATTATTATTATTGCTATTATTACAGCTACTCTGTAGGAAATGCTGCAAGTGATCTCAAAACTCAGTATTGTAAAACATGATTACAAATAAGTAAATATTTCAAATATAATGCCTTCTGAAGTCAAGAAAGTATAGAAAACATCATCCTTAGGAATGCTAGATAGAATGAACTGGAAAGTTATTTTCTAAAAGAACATCAAAGTATCATTTATATTCTTAGCTATATATATTATATTGTTCTTTGTCTAATTAGCTTGGCCCAGCTATTTCCCACATTCACTAATAGCAATACATGGTTGCAAGGCAAATTTTTGCTCTAAATTTTACTTTTTCATGTTATTTTCAAAGTTCCCTATAGGAAACACTCACACCATAGTCATATTACTTGCTTGTAAAATTTTCTGTTTTCAGAAATGATGCCAATTACTGATAACAAACACTTTGTTTATAAAGCAAACAGAAACAGCTACCCCTTGATTATCAGAAAATCACCCTTATTGAATGGATTTCTGTTTATAGACTCTGCAGAATATTAGCATGTACAAGATTAATGAGAGTGAAAACTTTATTAACCCTCTGATGTATGGATCAAGAGCTCTTTGATTAATTTTTTAACTGGAATAAAATGAGAAAAGTAACCAGTTTGCATAAATAATTGATCTAAAATTGATCAAAATTGATCCTCAAAATCTACATCTAAATAAATTTCACTGAAAGACCTTTCCTTGGATATTTAAATGTGATGTGTTCTTTGTTGTATAATAAAAGGGAAAGAAATGATGATATTCTTTTTGCCACAAATATTTGGCAAACTTAGAGTCCTTTTTAGAATTTTATAAATTCATTAACTTAAAACCCATTCTAAATAATTTCATTATATTTTTTGGTTCACTAAGGATATATATTTATTTTACAATTTTGCACTCTTCAATGTAGCTGAATTTTTGAAGTATATTTTTGACCTGTTCATAGTTGTTTGTGTTTTTTTACCCAATGTTCTTTGGATCTTATGCACATGGTCTCATCATTTTTTCTCACTTTTTTCTTTCTTTTTTACTTTTTTTTTATTAAGGTTTTAATGACTCTCAAGTTATTCAGTGCAAGAATTAGCTCATCTGTTTACTCTATGAAACAAAAATGATCATTTTATACTTCAATTATGCCTTAGTTCCTCACTTTTAGCTGCAGAGACAAATCTCCTTCATTACTTTATTATATTCAGATATTCTCTTTAATTTTTCCAATTAGAGATTTAAGTAGATAATTTAGGATAATTATTGTCTTGAATTAAACAAGTATTTTCCAATATAATTTCCCTGTACTTGTTAATCCCACTGCCTTCTTAGAAATCAGTCCATCTCCCAAAAACCAAAAAAAAATTAATAAGTTCTAATTTTTTCTATATATATGTTGAATTAATCTTATGTAACTTAGTAATTGAGAAATTCAAGCATGTAGGGGATTAATTACATTTGTGTGTAGTTTGTCAACATTTTCTGGTTGTCTATCCAACAATTCATTTGAAGACATCTCTGATGGTGTTTTGATGCTGTTTTTAGAATTTTATATTAGAATGTATTCACGTGAATTGAGTAACTTTCAATAGCAATACATGTATGATTTTTACCATATCATTTTTTTGCACATTACCAAGCACTGCAATGATTTAACAATCATTCTCTTATAGATTCAATGTCTTGCAAATAAAATAGATTTCTTCTGTAAAGTAACCTATGTGTAGGATTCTTTAATTCCCAGTCAGAGCCTTTTCTACTGCACTTTTCATGCTAGGTTCAGTTGAAAATTATTATCCATGTCCCATGATGGTGCTCTTTTGATGCTGTTCTGTGCTCTTTTAACTGTCCTTTTACATTTCTGATCAATGTAGTTTTGAATTTACAAATCTCCCTGCATTTATTCTGCTTACTATTCATTTCTGCTGATATAGTTAATTGTTCAAATAATATTTTTCACATCTTTTCTCTGATAACTAACATACTGATGTCACCATAAGTTTCTTCACTTTCAAATTGTTTGAGCAACTTTCCTTGAATATGTAGAGTATAAAAACAGATTTACCATTAAGTACAAGTAAAATGCTTGACTAAAACAAAAAAAAAAGATTTACATGTTAGATGAACTACACTGGAAAACTTAGAACACATATAGCAGTTTGTAGCTCTGTGAACCTGAGCAATTAAAATTTTCAACCTCAGTTTCCTCATAAAATATAAAGAGAGGAGTAATTATGTAAAATCTGGGAGAAGAATTAACAAAGATATTATATGTAAAATGCTTAGTTCATCTCATGCATTGGAGTCTCTTGGCTTTATATAAATATTGTTTTACTTACAATACTGACAATATTTGTAAAACCATTGAGAAGTTTTGTGAGTAAAGGAGAACATTCAGCATGTGCAGAAATGATGTCATGGAAGAGAATACTCACAGGAGGTTAAATTACATGAAATTAATTTTAATATTATTTAAAAGTGAAAGCACATATTTGTTGGAAAAGTAAACATCAGCAGCACAGACCTGGGAGTAGTGTATAACAGCATAGTCCATATAAATAGAACTAGTAGAAAGTTTAATGTATAAGTTTATCTGACAAAGAGACAATCAGTTTGCATTCAATGGAGAACACAAGTGTTGCAAATAAAGAGAGTTTAAGTGTCTTCATTTGATTTTGAGACAAAAGGGAGATTTTGGACTTAAAATTTTTACAGAATGAAAGAAGAGGATTGATGTTGAATCCCTTGAGAAGTCTATTAAGTGTTGGTTTGTGTTCTGGATTACTGTAGTAATAACATAATGGGCATTGTATAAAAAAAGTTTATGTCCCATTTACAACTAGGAGGAATAGAATTCATAGATACATAGGCATTGGTTTTGTGTTTAAAGCAGTGGAGAAGTACAAGGATGTAGTGCACTTATCTTTCCCACATTCTCTGAAGACATTCTGAAATAGAAAATTATCTTTGCAAGGATATAGTCAGGAAATGCACATAAAGGGAGGGGATGGAAATAAAAAGAAGAAGTTATTTCAAATGTGTGAATAGTTTGAGAAACACAGAAACAATATTAGAAAGACATTCATTAAATACTTATTGCTTGTTGGGCTTATATTTGTATGATACATAATATTAAAATATAAACTATAAGATCATAAACACTTAAAATGAGTGATTGACTCATACATGCTATGCTTTATTCTTAAATAACAAATTCATAGCCAGTATTTATGGAATCTAACCAATTGAGTGAAGTCCACATCCCACATTATTAAATACTATGAAAAACAAAACAATACAAAACAGTAATGAAATAGAAACAGTAAAAATATATAGGTGGCTTATCAATTTAAGAATAGCACGAAAAGTACACTCAGGGAATGTTACTATTTAGTTTTGGTAATATGAAAAATCAGTTTAGGAAAGAAAACCTTTTGTATGATATGATACTTTCCTACCAGGTACTTGCTTACTTGTTAAACTCCATGGTTTTTTGAACATTCCAGTTGAACACTGAACTTTCAAAGTGGAAATTTTTAGAGTGTCAACCTTGTTCTATTTTCTACTTACTTCATAATATTATCTCAAATATTTTCCTCAATAAAGTAGTAAATTTGAAGTTATTAAAAAGTTTTGGTAGCATTTATTATTGTGTCTGGAACCATTATACTAATATATAAAATGCCTGCTATATGAGAACATAATCATAGGGGTTGAGTGGTAGTTTAGTAGAAAATAGAAAGGAATTTTCTTAGAGCTTCTTTAAAGGACACTAGCTATATATATCATGGAAGAGGCTTTCATAACAAGTGTAACAAAAAAGTGATAAAATATTGTTGTTAGAGTCTTCCTGTCATGAATTAATCTATTCAATTTATTTATATATAATACTAAAATATTTGTATAGATATTTATAGTATATTCACCCTATTGAAGAGAAAACATATGAAAGGAGAAGTTCAGCTAGAATATTTCCCTTCTATGCTCCTCTCTCTCCTCTATAGGATAATACAGTTGCAATATGCTAGTATTATTTTAACATTCTTAGAACATCTGACTGTGCTTCTTTAATGTAATGCCCTGTTAATGAAATATCTCATAGTATTTTTCCCTTAGTTCTTATTGTATTATTTCTCATTCAATTCATTTTTACCAAACAACATGTGGTGTGATATGAGAAAAGAAAATTAGAAGAACACTAAACAGCAAAATATACAACATCTATTGATGCATCCAAGGTAACATTATATTTGTGGAGCAAGAACATCAAGAAGCACTCATTTGATAATGTACAAAGGAAAATTGTCATCAAACAAAGCATGTGAGGACTAGAGAAATAATTTCATTAGAAATATCATGAAGACCATTCTTTTTCCATAAACCTGTTAATGATTGTTAAACTGTGATGATAGGCTTTGGAATTATTTTCAAATAATTCAACACCTCTGAGAATTAGTATGGGTTTTGTATGGTTTGCTAATCAGGATAGAGTACCTCACAGCTCAAAAGAAATAATAATTGCAGCATAATGTGAGCTTTTGAACACTGGCTTCATGTTCAATGACTGGAGAAGATGCAGAGACATAATGCAGGAAAAATTCATTCTTCACAGGAAATCCAAACTTTGTCTCCCATTGCTAACATACATACCCAAGTCACCACCACCTCTCATCTAAATGCCTGCTCTGGCAGTTGTCTTCCCTGTTTCCATTACTGCCTATGCCCACCCTGTTCTATTTACTATGCTGAAATCAATGCTGTTAAATATTAAAATTTATTATGCTGAGCACCCCATCCCTGAATCTCTCCATTGCTTTTTAATCACTTCTTAATATATACTTCAAAATCCTGATGAAGAGGTAAAGGTAAGACATAGACATACTCTGACTGCTGTTACTGCTCTTTGCTTCTAGTTACCCTGAGGTTATCCTCTGACCCACACTAAGGAGTATCTGAGGTTTATATTTATATATTTATTTTTCTGGTAACAGGAATTAAATCCAAGGAAGCATATCCATAAACCCTTAGACACATTCCAACCATCCCACCTTTTTAAATTTTTGAGACAAGGTCTCTCTAATTTGCTTAGGGTCTTGAATCTATAATGGTCCTGACTCAGCCTCCCATGCTCTGGTATTGCATTTATGTGCCACCACACACAGCTAAGGAGTGTTTTTTTTATCAGCACTTTTGTATTATTCCATCCATATGGAATGCTCTCAAACCATTGACAGTATTGGTACTGGTATTGATAGTACCCCCTGCCTTTTTCAGTCCCTTATCCAAGATAATTTTCAGATTGTTCATTCTGGTCAAAAACACCTTTCTAAGACACTTCTATCACTTTATCTAATTTAGTTTTTTTAATGCACTTCTTACTGTAAAACATTTGTGTGTGTTTGCTAATTTCTTTCTTATCCAGTAAACATAAGCTGCATGAGGGAAAGGGCTTGTTTGTTAATTCCAGGTTCAAGCAAGTATTAGGACCTTAAGCATAATTTTTGTTTTGGAATTAATGAAAACAATGGATGATAATTTGAAATAATGCTACTCATATTTATTTCAAGCACAAATAAGTGAACAAGAACATTTCATTATATGTTTATTGATGGAAGAAACATTCTACATATGTGTGAATACATGTTCATTGACCAAATTGATCTACTCAGCAATGAAGTTATGGGATAGTGCAACTGAGGAATGGCAGTTTTGATTTCCACTTGAATTAAATTTAAATAACTACATTTCTACAATTTTAGAAAGTACAGAGTAGAAAAATCATAGGTGAAAGCATATAACTAGATACATTATCATATCATATGACACAAATATTTAATGTGGTTAAAATTAAAGAAGCTGGAAAAGGAAACACAGTAGAATAAATCACACAGAAATTTCTTATGTTTATACATGAATGCACCACCAATGAAAATCCACATCATGAGCAACCATGGGATTTGAATAAGTTATATTCCATGTATGTATAATATGTCAAAATATACTCTACTGTCATGTATATCTAAGAAGAAAAAAATAAAAGTAAATAATTTTTTTAAAAGTTAAATAAGCTGGGAGCAGTAATGCCTGCCTACAATCCCAGCCTTGGGAGAGTGAGACAGGAGGTTGGCAAGTTCAAGATCATCATCAGCAACTTAGCAAAGCCCCAAGCAAGACCTGTCTCTAAATAAAAAATAGAAAGGGCTGGGATGCACCTCAGTAGTTAAGTGTCTCTGGGTTCAATTGCTGGTTAAATGCACCACCAAATTTAAATAATATTCTTTAAATATTTGTCTAACTAGAAATGAGTTTCCAGGTATTTCTACATTATGAAAAATATTACATAAATTTCCAAAAACTTGCTTCAGGTCTGGCAATATAGCTCAGTGGTAGAGTAGTAGAGTATACCTAGTATACATGAGATCTTGGGTTTGATTTTCAGCACTATAGAAAGAAAAAAATGCTCTGCTTTGATTTTGGCTTACAATTAATTAATGTAATATTGGGAATTATGGTCCTATATGAACATAAAATGTACAAGTTTTTCAATTACTGAGAATTAAAGAAAAATAAATATGAGATAATTATTTTCATACTGAAACTAATTTTTGAAACAATTATTTCTAATACTGGCAGATATTTTAAATGGATTTATTTAAACAACTGAAAATAACAACTTTGTCCTTTAATTTTACATATACAAAATTGCCAATGAAATATTCAGGTGCAGATTATATGTATTTCATAGATATAAATTTTCAATTGTTATTATTTATGATATTAAGAAATAGGGAATATTCTCAAATCAGAGTCTCATGAATTTACATAAAGTACAAACAAAATGAAGTCTATTGTTGAAGTCCAATTTGGAGCTAAACCATTAATTTTGTCCTAAAAATTTATAACATAATGAAAGGTTATTGTGTATACATATTTTTGTGTGAGCAACTTATCGCTTTCACCATCCATAATACTCTTTATTTCACTGAGTTATACCTTACTAGCACCTATAATATCAGTGATAACACTAGATAAATTTATTTTTGTGTTTGAAGTAAAAATTAATGCTTTCTTATTTTTTTCATTCTGAGGATTAGCTAAGCACACAGCTTTCCATTTTTTGAAATAAGCCTCCTTCTGCCTGTGTTGAAAACTTTTCTGAATCAATTTTCTCCCTCCCTCTGGATTCAAGCCACTTTATCTTTCTATCTATCTATCTATCTATCTATCTATCTATCTATCTATCTATCTATCTATCTATCTATCTATCTATCTTTCTATCATTTATCTATTTATTCCTAGTCCTGGGGATTTAACCAGTTATACTTATCGACTGAGCCACATCCCCAGTGATTTTTATATTCTATTTTGAGTCAGCATAAATTAGAGAGCTAATTTACTTACAGCCTCGCTAACTTATGGAGACTGACTTTGAACTTATGATGCCGTTGCCTCTGCTTCTTCAATGGCTTGAATTATAGGTGGGTGCCACTGGTTGCTGACTCTAACCACTTTATCTGTGTTTCTAATGTGGCCACATCTCTTGGAGTCTCTGATATCTATTGCTTGCACCTTTAGGTCAGAGAAACCACAAAACAGCCAGATGGGTCCTGGATGAATCCAAGATGGCCTTGCCTATAAGAAGTATAATATCCTACTTCTACTAACTAAAACATAAAATTACTGATTTCTGAGCTAGAACACATCATTCAAATATGTGGATAAGTTTGGTTTTGGTTAATGCACACCATAGTGTTCAGAAATGGATAGTGTTTTCTCTGCTTTTCTTTTTGCATTCACTACAAAGATTCTGAGATTCAATCTTTTAAATTAGAATCAAGCTCAACACTGAAATTTTCAATGGGATCTAAGTGACTACAAAAGTTCCAGTCTATGATAAAATTTTCTGGACCCTTGAAGATCACACATTAAAGTTGAAGTACATTAGAATGGGGTTAAGGAGAAGTCAATTCTGGTGAGAAAATCATCAGCAATATCTACTATGGGAATAACCTGCTACCTCCTTTTGCCTAATGACAACAGAATTTTTTACTATAGGAGAAATATTCAGAAATAATTTTGTGCAAACAAAATGTTTATTCTTTTTTTGGTGAGGTAAAGAAGCATATCACTTTGATATTTGAAGCAACTGATTTGTTCATTTGACTTTGATGGTTTCTTGATGTTCAAAACAGTTTAACTCTTCAACCAGAACCATTACTTAATTCTTCCATGTAAGTATTTGTGTGTTGCCTTTGCATGGGATAGAAATTACAAATGAGTTATAGTGAATTAAGTTTTGAAAACAGCAGGTTATTTACTTTAGACATGGTTTTAAAATCTGTCATCATAGTTTTACAAGTTGGTACAGAATTTTGGAAATAGCTTTATGACTTAATTTATATACCCTGCTTAATAATCAACATTTATTCTGAGGTCAATCATTATATATGCTGTTATTCTTTAGTCATCCACAAGAAACAGAACACAATCATAAACTAATAGTTAAATTAATGTAATTGACAACATGTAATAAAATTGCTTTGATAATTTGGAGAAAAATCTCTAAATTGTGGATGTTTGGATGTTTCTGTATTAAATGTCATTAAATAATAATAAAATATATATAAAAGAAAACTAAGTACTATAAAAAACAATAGTTTCTGAAAGCATCCAGAAAACCACTCTGGATGCAGGAACTCACATAAGAGATATTATGAAGCAGAAGAGCAGAGTGTCAAGGAGAGGGAGAGGGGAAGAAGGAGGGGGAGGGGGAAAGGGAGAGGATGTGAATGGTGGGGAAGCATTCTTAAGTAGTGAAAGTTCTCAGACTAAGAATCTAGAAAGCGAGTGAGTTATCTCAATTATTGTTTATAGTCAGTAACAATCTAGGTTGTAAAATGGTGGGGGGCAGAATCAGGGGAGAAATGACTGCATCCTTGCCAACCAATCATCCCTTCAGTTTCAACACAAGAATATACAATGTCATATATCAAAGGAAAATGGAAGTTACCATGTACAAGTTACTGCTATGAGAGATAGATAGATAGATAGATAGATAGATAGATAGAGAGAGAGAGAGAGATTTGATTTCTTTCCACTCAACAATTTTGAAGGTAGTGTAAATTATAGCAGTCTACTCTGGAATGATCTAGGTCTGACTTTTGAGTTTAAGACTGGCAAGAGGGGGTAGGAATTTCCATAGCTCAACTCTGACTTAAGGCTTTGAAGAGATATTATGTAGTTATTACCACAGTAAAGTGGTCCACCTTTCAATTTATAGAGCACAGTGATGGATGTCACTTTGAGAGCCTTCAAGTGATATGTACTAGCTCCAAACAGTGACATAGACTTCAACAGTTTAAACGGCATTGTTTAAACACCATTCATTGCCAAAGATGGATATGCTGGTTTTGGGTATGCCTTAATTATGTCATGGCAAAAAATTTTCATTTTTCTAGAATGATTTGTTAACTTCTTTTATAAAAAGAAACATATCTTGCTCTATTCATAACACTGCAGCATAAAATAGAGGAGAGTTTTCTTTTATAAACAGAAACATGAAGCAATGCTAATAGGTCTCAGAGACCTAATTTATTTTTCTCTGAGATGTGGATGAATTAACTGCTTTATTTGTCATCATGCATTTTCACTTAGCCACAAATGAGGTCATGTGTGTCGAATCATTTGTAGATTGATTCCTCTCTCTTATGCCATATATCTGCTCTTTCTCTTGGTCCCTACCTAAGTTAACTGATCCTGAAATGCTATTTTTATAAATTTGTGTTCTTGACCTTCCTATAACTTGCTAATTTTTCCCCTTGTGAATGATTACACTAGATTCCATTCAACTTGAATCACTGGGACTGATTTTCTATGGTTTTCTAGCACTCACTTCAATTAAGCAGTAGCACCAATGTGGAGCCATCTACTAATGATTGACAGCTTTCTTGGATGATGACTTTTCTCCTTGGGTCTGTTCCCTCCTGTGCTTCCAAAAGGCTTACTATTTAGGTAAAATTTACCAAAAACCTGAGTAAATTGGAATCCTGAGAATCTTACATAATTTTATTTTATGATTATTTAAATCCAAGCAGCAACCAAGCTATGACTCCTCAACTTTATGTACTTATACTTTACCCTCTCCTTCTCATCACTGTATACACAGCCTTAATTTAAACTATTGTAGTATTCATCTCCAATTACCTTTCTACTCCCAGAATCACACAAAATGTAAATTGATCAATAGGAATTCCATGCAAATCCATTAATTTTTCTCCAAAACCTATCATAGAGTGGGTTCTTAACCTTGCCCAGATACCCCCATAATTTCACATCTGGAATGGTCAGTTTAAGCTCCAAAATGGTGGATATGAGAACAATCCCTTATATCAGCAATATAAATTAAATTTAGTTCCCTGAACTCATAATTCTATTCATGCCCCAATGAAATTACACCTGCAAATTCCTGTATCTAAAATATCCCTGTATTCTTTTCTCACTTAAATAATCCACACTCTTAATACACATTCTTTTGCTTTTACTCCTGAAGGAGAGTGTACATCTACTCTTGTATCTGAAACTATGTAAGAATCTAGTTACACATACTCATTTGTAAACTTCTCAAAAGTCTAAATGGACCATATTTATGCATGTAGGCAGAAATTTTAATTTTCAAAATATATTTTTTTCTGTGGCACATACCTGTAATTCAAATGGCTCAGAAGGCTGAAGCAGGAGGATCAAAAGTTTCAAACTAGCCTCAGCAACTTAGTAAGACCCTAAGTAATGTAGCAAGATACTATCTCAAAATTTAAAAGAGTTCTGGGGATATGGCTCAGTGATTAAGCACCCCTGGTTTCAATCACCAGTATCCCCACAAAAAATATGTATGTGTGTGTGTGTATGTATATATACATGATTTATATTATATCTAATTTAATAATTTAAATATAAATTAAAATAATTTCTGGGGAAGTCAAGTTGTAGCATTGCAATTTAGACAGTAATCTAGTTGGTAAGAAACTGTGTGTGGAAAATGCTTCTACTGATGAAAGTCCTTGTATTGAGGGATTCGAGAGTGGAAGCACGTTTGGAGAAGAATATAACAACGTGGTGCATGACAGCACACTGCAGGCTGCAGCTTCTTCAGCTGTTACCACCAGTGACTGCCAAGCACAGGTGTGAAGATTGATATATGGAAAATATAAAATGAGGTAAATGAATCTTCATTAAACTGGGAGCAGTAGAAGGGATCTGAAAATGATAGCATGTGTCACAAAAAATCATGACTGTTTTATCATTCCATGAGAGTCAACAATGAGAAAACAATGGAACAGTGGTCAAGGAAAGATAAAGAAGGGAATTGAAGTCATTTTGAAGGGATAACCAGTCATGAAGATAAGGATGAATCAGCTTTTCTGCGTTGTATTTCCATGACTAGCTTGCTTGCTTCCTATAATTATTTATCCTATAATTATTAGGTTTCCAATAAATATTTCCCTTCTACCCTGTTTACAATCATAATGCCTGTACTTTATCAAATATTTTTCTGTAACCCCTACCACATACATTTCAATATATTTATTTTATATGATTTTTTGGGTTTCTAATTTAAGCTTCATGGAGACATTGAAATATTTTGGTTTGCTTTATTATTTTATTGCCTATACACACCCATGACACAAAATTTCAATGATTATTTGTTTGCTTGTTTGTGTGCATGAATAAGTGTTTGAACCATGTAAATTCCTTACTCTCTTTCATTCAGATTTGGGTAATTTTGACAGCACATTTGAAAAACATATTGTTTAGTGATCCAAAACCTAGGACCAAGATTTTTCTCCAAAAAGATGAGCTGAATCAAGCTGAAACTCTTTTGCAGCAATTTAAATGGATAACTACAAGATTGTTGGCAGGATTTTTTGAAAGAAAAAATAGGAATATTATTATATAAAGGAGGCAAGAACAGGTGACTTGGAAAAAGAAAATGGATAGAAGAAAAAGGGCTTGTTTGAATACAAAATGATATTCTAATGAGGTGGTAGAAATAACTGATGGACAAGAGTCAGACTCTAAAGATGTTGCCATATCAGTTACAGATTCTCTCCTCAAATTTAGACTAAAACTTCTATTTCAGAAAACATCAATCCATTTTTCTTACAATTACAAAGGATGTGCATTTCAAACTGACTCAGCTGAAAACACCATTTAATTTCAACTTTTATAAAATCACCTTGATATTGCTTTCCAATTTCTCTTTCCAAGCTGACTCTAAACTTAAATTTAATTATTTATTGTTCTTTTGGCAACACTACCTTGATGGCTTACCTTAGATTTTGTAAACATCCAAGGTATTTGGCATTCCACTTTTGTTCAGGGAACCATATTTTGCTGTTGAAAGCGATTCGTTCCATCCTTATTAGTCCAATGCCCCTAGGGATTTGGTATTCCCATTCTAAATATGGAACACTGGAATTTTAAGTGTGAGAAACAGCAGGATGCAAGGACTCTGGCTTCCTAGAAATATCTCAGAACATTAAACTCTGAGAAACTTCCATATTCCTGACAAGAGAAAGAGACAAGTCTTTACATCTTGTAGAGCAGAAAGTCACATTTCTCTCTCTCATTCCCACAAGTGCATTATACTTAGTTTATTTTTTCTCAGAGGTACTTTTCATGTGCCTTCAAGGAGCAGGTAGGGCACTAGGATAATCTCTTCTTTGAGTTCATCCTTTTGGAAAACCAGGAGAGAGGCTGCTTCTGCTTTCAGTTCTGCCAAAATTAGTGTTCAAGAAATTAAATAGCCTAACTTATAGCAAATAAAGTTAATATTACTGTGCAAATAGGCCTGATTTATGGAGTGTGTGGGTCTTGTAATAGTGAGGTATGCACAACAAGATTCTGTGGTGTAACAGAATGTCCTCAATTTATAGGATATTGGAAAAAACAGATGGAACATTTGTAGCATTTTCTCTGTTCTTACATAATGTAGTTTGGTCATAAAATTTAAATAATTATTTCCCAATTTAATTAATTTTATAAGCACCCAAATAAATTTTAAAATTTGGATATAGTTTTAGAGATCTTTCATGAAATAAAAAATGTATGTAAGTAATGCTACTGACAATACAAATATATTTGATTTAGAGAAAATCACAAAGATATATATTCAAATAAGTGACTTTCTTGACAATATTCATTTCTGACCTGGCTCGGGTTAGTAACTATACAGCTAATATTCTAACTGTATTCAAATCTAATAATCTATATTTTACTTCTGTCAAAATGAAGTGAGTTACTCATCTTGAAAATGTAAAATAAAATACTGTCTATATCTACTATATGTGATGTTCTAAAAATTACCCAAGATGATCATAAAAAAAACATTTAGAAGTTATTAATGAAAATGGCAACATTCAGTAAATGCTTTTGTCAGTATGGAAAAACACATCTCAGTAAATTCCCTATTTTCTTTCATTTCAATTTGTCACTGACTCTAACAATGATTTACTTTTATCAGTATTGTAGATGCATCCACTTTATTTTTACTAGGATTTCTGCTGCTTGTGAACTTTTTATTTTATTTTTTTTATTGTAAACAAATGGGATACATGTTGTTTCTCTTTTTGTACATGGCATAAAGGCATACCATTTGTGTAATCATAAATTTACATAGGGTAATGTTGTTGATTCATTCTGTTATTTTCCCTTCCCCCCACCCCTCCCAAAACTCTTTTCCCTCTTTACAGTCCTTCCTTCCTCCATTCTTGGCCCCCTCCCCAACCCTAACTCTAACCCTAACACTAACCCCTCCCACCCCCCATTTTGTGTCATCATTCACTTATTAGCGATATTATTCGTCCTTTGGTTCTTTGAGATTGGCTTATCTCACTTTGCATGATATTCTAAAATTTCATCCATTTGCCTGCAAAAGCCATAATTTTATCATTCTTTATGGCTGAGTAATATTCCATTGTATATATATACCACAGTTTCTTTATCCATTTGTCAATTGAAGGACATCTAGGTTGATTCCAAAATCTGGCTATTGTGAATTGAGCAGCTATGAACATTGATGTGGCTGTATCTCTGTAGTATGCTGATTTTAAGTCCTTTGGGTATAGGCCAAGGAGTGGGATAGCTGGGTAAAATGGTGGTTCCATTCCAAGTTTTCTAAGAAATCTCCACACTGCTTTCCAGAGTGGCTGCACTAATTTGCAGCCCCACCAGCAATGTATGAGTGTACCTTTCTCCCCACATCCTCGCCAAACCTGTTGTTGCTTGTATTCTTGATAATCGCCTTTCTAATTGGGGTGAGATGGAATCTTAGGGTGGTTTGGATTTGCATTTCTCTTACTACTAGAGATGTTCAATATTTTTCCCTATGTGTGTTGATTGCTTGTAGATCTTCTTCTGTGAAGTGTCTATTCATTCCTTAGCCCATTTGCTGATTGGATTATTTGCATTCATGGTGTAGAGTTTCTTGAGTTCTTTATAGATTCTGGAGATTAGTGCTCTATCTGAAGTATGATTGGCAAAGATTTTCTCCCACTATGTAGGCTCTCTCTACACAATGATGATAGTTTCCTTTGCTGAGAGAAAGCTCTTTAGTTTGAATCTATACCAGTTATTGATTTTTGCTTTTATTTCTTGTGCTATAGGAGTCCTGTTAAGGACGTCTGGTCCTAAGCTGACATGTTGAAGATCTGGGCCTACGTTTTCTTCTACAATCTGCCAGTTCTATAGTCTGATTCCGAGGTTCTCAATCCATTTTGAGTTTAGTTTCGTGCATGGTGAGAGATATGGGTTTAGATTCATTCTGTTGCATATGGATTTCCAATTCTCCCTTCAACATTTGTTGAAGAGGCTATCTTTTCTCCATTGCATATATTTGACCCTTTCTCTAGTATGAGAAAATTGTATTTATTGGGTTTGTGTTCATGCCATCTATTCTGTACCATTGAACTACCTTTCTATTTTGGTACCAATACCATGCTGTTTTTGTTACTAATTCTTTGTAGTAGAATTGAAGATCAGGGGATATTGCAATACCCCCTGCTTCAGTCTTTCTGCTAAGGAATGTTTTATCTATTCTGGGTTTCTTATTCTTCCAGATGAATTTCATAATTGCTTGCTCTATTACTGTAAGGTACTTCATTGGGATTTTAATTGGAATTTCATTGAATCTGTATAGCACTTTGACAATATTAATTTGACAATATTAATTTAACAATATTAATTCTTTCTATCCAAGAACATTGGAGATCTTTCCATCTTCTAAGGATTTCTTTAATTTCTTTCTTTAGTGTTCTGTATTTCTCATTGTAGAGGTCTTTCACCTCATTTTTTGAGATTGATTCCCAAGTATTTTAATTTTTTCAAGGCTATCGTGAATGTGGTAGTTTTCCTAATTATTCTTTCCAAAGATTCCTACTTAGGTATAAAAATGCCTTAGATTTATGTGCATTGATCTTTACTGAATTCACTTATGAGTTCTAAAAGTTTTCTGGTGGAAATTCCTCGTTCCTCTAAGTATATAATCATATCATCATCAAATAGAGATAGTTTGAGTTCTTCTTTTCCTATTCGTATCCCTTTAATTTCTTTCATCTGTCTAATTGCTCTGCCTAGAATTTCAAGGATGATATTGAAGAGAAGTGGTGAAAGAGGGCATCCCTGCCTTGTTCCAGGTTTTAGGGGGAATACTTTCAGTTCTTCACCATTTAGAATGATATTAGCCATGGGCTTAGCACAGATGGACTTTACAATGTTAAGGAATGTTCCCCCATCCCTATTTTTTCTAGTGTTTTGAGCATGAAGGGTGTTTTATTTTATCAAATGCTTTTTCTGCATCTATTGAAATAATCATGTGATTCTTGAATTTAAGTCTATTGATATGGTGAATTACATTTATTGATTTTATGATGTTGAACCAACCTTGCATCCCTGGGATAAAACCCACTTGATCATGGTGCACTATCTTTTTAATATGTTTTTGTATGCGATTTGCTAAAATTTTGTTGAGAATTTTTGCATCGATGTTCATTAAGGATATTGGTCTGAAATTTTCTTTCCTTGATGTGTCTCTGTCTGGTTTAGGTATCAGGGTAATATTGGCTTCATAGAATGAGTTTGGGAGGGTTTCTTCCTCTTCTATTTTATGGAATACTTTGAGAAGTATTTGGAATGAACTGTTCTTTAAAGGTTTTGTAGAACTTGGCTGAGAACCCATCTGGTCCTGGACTTTTTTTTTTGTTAGGCTTTTGATGACTTCTTCTATTTCATTACTTGAAATTGGTCTATTTAAATAGTCTATGTCCTCCTCATTCAGTTTAGGCAATTCATATATCTCTAGAAACCTGTTGATGTCTTCAAAATTTTCTATTTTGTTGGTGTATAGAATTTCAAAATTGCTTCTAATTATGTTTTGTATTTCAGTCGTGTCTGTTGTGATATTTCCTTGTTTATTCCAAATTTTAATGATTTCCATTTTATCTCATCTTCTCTTTGTTAGTGAGGCTAAAAGTTTATCAATTTTGTTTATTTTTTTGAAGAACCAACTATTTATATTGTCAATTTTTGTATTGTTTCTTTTGTTTCAATTTTGTTGATTTCAGCTCTGAGTTTAACTATTTCCTGTCTTCTACTACTTTTGGTGTGGGTCTGTTCTTCTTTTTCTAGGGCTTTGAGCTACAGTGTTAGGTCGTTTATTTGTTGAGTTTGACTTCTTTTATTGAATGCATTCCATGAAATAAATTTCCTCTAAGTACTGCTTTCATAGTGTCCCAGAGATTTTGATATGATGTTTCCTTGTTCTCATTTACCTCTAAGAATTTTTAAATTTTTCTCCTAATATCTTCTGTTATCCATTCATCATATAATAGCATATTGTTTAATCTCCAGGTGTTGGAATAGTTTCTGTTTTTTACTCTTTCATTTATTTCTAACATCAATCCATTATGATCTGATAGAATACAAGGTAGTGTCTCTATCTTCTTGTATTTGCTAACATTAGCTTTGTGGCATAATATATGGTCTATTTTAGAGAAGGATCCATGTTCTGCTGAGAAGAAAGTGTATTCGCTCTTGTTTGGATGGTATATTCTATAAATGTCTGTTAAGTCTAAAATATTGATTGTGTTATTGAGATCTATGGTTTCTTTGTTCAATTTTTGTTTGGAAGATCTGACCAGTGGTGAGAGAGGGGTGTTAAAATCACCTAGTATTATTGTGTTATGGTCTATTTGGTTTCTGAAATTGAGAAGGATTTGTTTGACATACATGGATGAGCCACTGTTTGGGGCATAGAGGTTTATGATTGTTATGTCTTCTTGATTTATGGTTCCCTTAGGCAGTATGAAATGTCCTTCTTTATCCCTTCTGACTAACTTTGCCTTGAAGTTCACATTATCTGAAATGAGGATGGATACTCCAGCTTTTTGACTGAGTCCATGTGCATGGTATGTTTTTCCCCATCCTTTCACCTTTAGTCAATGGTATCTCTTTCTATGAGGTGAGTGTCTTGCATGCAAAATATTGTTGGATCTTTTTTTAATCCAATCTACCAGTCTATGTCTTTTGATTGATGAATTCAGGCCATTAACATTCAGGGTTATTATTGAGATTTGATATGTATTCCCGGTCATTTGGTTCATTTTTTAAAATTTTATTTATTTATTTATTTTTGACACGACTTGGTTCCTCCTTTATTTGACATTTCTTTAGGATAATTCCTCCCTTTACTGATTTTCTTCTTTGTTTTTCATCTCTTCCTCATGGAATATTTTGCTGAGAATGTTGTGTAATATTGGCTTTCTTTTTGTAAATTCTTTTAGCTTTTTTTATCATGGAAGGATTTTATTTCATCGTCAAATTTGAAGGTAAGTTTTGCTGGGTATAAGATTCTTGGTTTGCATCCATTTTCTTTCAGGGCTTAAAAAATGTTGTTCCAGGCCCTTCTAGCTTTTAGGGTCTGGATTGAAAAATCTGCTGATATCTGTATTGGTTTCCCTCTGAATGTAATTTGGTTCTTTTCTCTCACAGCCTTTAAAATTCTGTCTTTATTTTGTATGTTAGGTATTTTCATAATAATGTGCCTTGGTGTGGGTCTGTTGAAATTTTGTGTATTTGGAGTCCTATAAGCCTCTTGGACTTGATTTTCCATTTCATTCTTCATATTTGGGAAATTTTCTGTTATTATTTCATTGAATAGATTGTTCATTGCTTTGGTTTGTTTCTCTAAGCCTTCCTCAATCCCAAAAATTATTAAATTTGGCCTTTTTATGATATCCCATAGTTCTTGGAGATTCTGTTCATGATTTCTTACCATCTTCTATGTTTGTTCATCTTTGTTTTCAAGGTTAAATATTTTGTCTTCAATATCTGAGTTTCTGTCTTCCAGGTGTTCTATCCTATTGGTTATGCTTTCTAAGGAGTTCTTACTTTGGTTTTTTGTTTCCTTCATTTCAAGGATTTCTGTTTGTTTTTTTCAATATTTCCAATTCTTTATTGAAATGATCTTTGCTTCCTGTATTTGCTCTTTTAACTGTTGATTGGTGCGATCATTCAATGCCTGCTTTTGCTCTTTCATTTCATTGTTCGTTTCCCTTATCATGTTAATTATGTACATTCTGAACTCCCTTTCTGTCTTTACTTCTGCCATGCTGTCTTTGGATTTTATTGATGTAACATGTAGATTTGTTTGAGGCATTTTCTTCCCTTTTTTTCTCATATTGTTCAGGTATCCGTGGACCGCTGAGATATTGCAGATTTTCTCTATTGACTTATAATGTCCCTGAAGATTTCTAGTATATCCCCTCTTAGCCTTCAGTAGCCTGAAGTCTTGGAGGAAGTTGATAATGCAGTGCTCCACAAGGAGGCTGCCTCTCTAGGGGTGGTGGCCTTCAGTTGAGGTATATTCCCTGCTAGTGGGCAGAGGTGCCTCCACTTGTTGACCAATGTTCAACCAAAGGGGAACTAGACTGTGGGCTGAGGCAAGGCCTGTTTGTGCCTTTGTCTCTGGTTTTGCTATCCTTGTGGGAAAACCTCCCCCGGCAGGGTAGACTCACTCAGTGGGAAGGTCTCACTGCTCAGTTCCTTTCCTGGAGGTTCCCCTTAATCCTCAACTACTGCCTGGGCAGGGCAGCCTTTCTAGGCAATGTTCCCAGGGACCCAGACCTACCTCCTGGGCCTGGGAGCCTTTCCCTTCACAGACGAGTCTCCTTAGGCTGCCCCTCCTCAGAGAATCTGCCCACAGTCCTGGAACCTTCACTTTGCCCCTCACCTTGCCTGTGTGCATCTCTTCCACTGAAAAGCTGCCTAGGTACTGGTACCCTGCTCTGCACCCAATTGCCTGGCTATTCAGCCCTCCCCTCTGAACCGCCACCTGGAGCCCCATACAGATGCTTTGAGCCCCACTGACCCGCCATATGCCTCTTCCTCCAGGCAGCCACCCGGTGTTCTGTGTGGTCGCTTTGAGACCAAGCAACTCACTGAGCACCTCTTCCTCCTCAGGGCAGCCCCCCCCATTGTTCAGAAAGTTGCTCTGAGTCCAAACAGCTTGCTATGCAGCTCTTCCTCTGGGAAGCTGCCGGAGCCCTGGTGGGTTGCTCCGAAACCAAGCGTTGTGCTGAGTGGCCTCCTCTACAAAGCTCCCAGTTGTCCATGTTCACTGCTCCAGCAGGGGGAGGGGCGTCTTGCGGGGCAACTCTACTTCACAAAGTTCCCTGCGTTCCGGAACTACCGCCCCATCTGGGATGCCTCCCCAATGGGAGAGACTCACTTGGCGGCTTTGAGTTGGTCCCAAGTCTCTCAATATCTCCACATTTAAATCCTGAGTCCTGGAGCAACATGAAATGCAGCCACCCTCTAGTCTGCCATCTTGAAACCCCCCTCTTAATATGTTTTTGGATAAAGTTTGCCAATATTTCATTAAGGATCTTTGCATCTATATTCATCATGGATATTGGTCTAAACTTTTCTTTCCTTGATGTGTCTTTTCCTGGTTTGGGTATGAGGGTGATATTAGCTTCATAGAATGAGCTTGGTAGGGTACACACCTTTTCTATTTCCTGGAATACTTTGAGAAGTATTGGAATGAGTTCTTCTTTGAAGGTCTTGTAGAACTCAGCTGAGAATCCGTCTGGTCCTGGGCTTTTCTGTGATGGTGCTTTTTAATGGCTTCTTCTATTTCATTGCTTGATATTAATCTGTTTAAATTGAGTATGTCCTCCTGGTTCAGTTTGGGAGGAGCATGTGTCTCTAGAAATTTGTCAATGTCTTTGGTAGTTTCTATTTTGTTGGAATACAGATTTTCAAAGTAGCTTCTCATTATGTTCTGTATCTCAATGGTGTCTGTCATATTTCCTTTTTCATCACAAATTTTAGTAATTTTAGTTTTCTCTCTTCTTCTCTTTGTTAGTGTGGCTAAGGATTTGTCTATTTTGTTTACTTTTTCAAAGAACCAGCTTTTTGTTTTGTCATTTTTTTTGAATTGTTTCTTTTGTTTTAATTTTACTGATTTCAGCTTTGATTTTAATCATTTCTTGTTTTCTGCTAGTTTCCTGTTATTCTGTTCTTCTTTTTCTAGGACTTTGAGCTGTAATGTTAGGTCATTTAGTTGTTGACTTTTTATTCTTTTCTTGAATGTGCTCCATGCAATGAATTTTCTTCTTAGTACTACTTTCATAGTGTCCCAGAGATTTTGATATGTTGTATCATCATTCTCATTTACCTCTAAAAAATTTTTTTATCTCCTCCCTGATGTTTTCTGTTATTCATGTTTCATTCAATAGCATATTATTTACTCTCCAGGTGTTGGAGTAATTTCTGTTTTTCATTTTGTCATTGATTTCTAATTTTATTCCATTATGATCTGATAGAACACAAGATAGTAATTCTATTTTTTTTTTGCATTCACTAAGGGCTGCTTTGTGTCATAACATATGGTCTATTTTCCAGAAGATTCCATGTGCTGCTGAGAAGAAAGTGAATCCACTCACTGATGGATGGAATATTCTATATATGTCTATTAATTCTAGGTTATTGATTGTGTTATTGAGTTCCATGGATTCTTTGCTTGGTTTTTGTTTGAAAGATTTGTCCAGTGGTGAGAGAAGTATGTTAAAGTCACCCAGAATTATTGTGTTGTGGTCTATTTGATTCCTGAAATTGAGAAAGATTTGTTTGATTACAGGGATGCACAACTGTTTGGGGCATAAATATTTACCATTGTTATGTCTTCTTGATTTATGGTTCCCTTAATCAGTATGAAATGTCCTTCTTTATCCCTTCTGATGAACTTTGGCTAGAAGTCCACTTTATCTGAAATAAGGATGGAAACCCCCGCTTTTTTACTGAGTCCATCTGTGTGGTATGTTTTTTCCCATCCTTTCACCTTTAGTCTGTGAATGTCTTTTTCTGAGATGAGTCTCTTGAAGGCAGCATATTGTTGGGTCTTTATTTTCAATCCATTATGCCAGTCTATGTTTTTTGATTAATGAGTTTAGGCCATTAACATTCAGGGTTATTATTGAGATATGATTTGTATTCCCAGTCATTTGGCTTATTTTTGGTTTTAACTTGGCTTGGTTTCTCCTTTGAGTGAATTTTTCTCTAAAGTACTTCCTCCATTTCCTGACCTGACTATAACTTTAAAGAAGCTGAAGTCTGGTTTATATTGGAGTCACTCTAAGATGCAGTAAGGTGGGATGCAGAGCCTTATCTGAGGTAAGGAATCTTATCACAAATCTTAAGTGGTGTAATTCTGATGGTGAGTTTGACTTCCTTAAATATCATTTTAAGTTTATATATATTGTTTCCTGAGTCTATATGAGCATTAGTCAACACAATTTAACATTATAACCAAAACACAAATCAAAGAATGGCTGAGAGAGCTCTTAAATTTCCTTTTGTGTGGAAAAGTGACAAAATGTTTTATATGTTTCATGATATTAACCTTTAAAGAAATCAAACTCTCACTAATTTTAAGAAATACATTTCATTTAAATTTTTTATCTCGGTGAAAAAAGTAAAAAATTTTACATATAGCCTACTGATAATTAGTCCTATAATAGAGCATTAAATGATAGAAACAAATCCCCAATAAAATTTATTCTTTATAAGTTTAAAATTACCATTACAGGCAAGTTTAATTTGGAGAGGAGCAGCTTGATAAATTTCTGCTTTAAAGACTTGTATACCTGGAAGAAATGAACACATTTAATATACAAATAATGACCATTCCAATTACCTTAATACCTTTATATTAACCAAATTTAGTTTTTTAAAGAAAACTTCAGACTCTGTAATTTAGTATAATACTCTTACAATTGTTGTTTAACCATAAATGTATAGCCCCAATTTTCAAGAGTAATTTTTCTAAAGTAGAAAACTTAACAGACATGATTTTTAGAGTAAATTAGTGTTTCTAAGAAATCCTTGTCATTTTAAATTATAGATTAAATTTTTGGTTTATATCAGTATGTTAGTATTTGACCTTAGGAAAAATCTTAAGTAGCTTTAACTGTTGATCAAATATATATATAATATATATATTATATCTATATTACATTATATATATTATCAAATATATATATTATATATTAAATATATATATTATATATCTTATATATATCATATTATATATATCAAATATATATTATATATATCATATATATATATACATATATATATATGTCCAACTTAGTTACATGCAAACTTGTTGAAATTTGCCCTTTACTTACACACAGACTGTCTTAGCACTTACTTAGACCCTCATATTTACCATATAAGCATTTTCTTATCCAGAAACATTTTGTTTTTCACTAAATATATTTCCATATGTAGAACCTTTTATATTTTCTTTCCTATCTGTTGACCCTTTGTTGTTTGCATCCTGAAACAACTCTTATGCAATTTGTGAGTTTAGTTAAATCACTCCATTTTAACAATATTAAACACTGTGCTGTTTATAGTACTCTAATTGAAACACAGTTGAAATTTTGGAGCCCTTTGTATATAGAATTGTACCTATTAGGACTTAACTCTTAGTTACCTTGCTATTAGTGATGACACAAAGCAATTTTAAATCCTTTTTATTCACCAATCTATGAAAACACCAATAACATTTAAATATGTTACCCCCTGCAATTTAAGGAGTTAAGCATGTTCAATGTTTTTTAATAATTAGCATTTTAAATTTGCAAATTAATCACATGCCTCTAACAAATACATTTGAGTAATCTTGTATATGTTAAGTCTAATTTATTTATTTTACGTAAAACCAAGATATCAGACCAGTGTATTAAACAGTTTGTGCTGACTCTTTCCTGTTGAAAAGTCCTAGATACAATTGATATTAGACATTTATAAATGTCAACATTTTATTAGTTTGACTACATAGAGACTTGCAAGTTATTTTCAAAGACCTTTTACTTTTAATAGTTTACCCAATTTAAATTGAACTTTTTTAAATCACGTAAAGTAAAACTATTTGGACCCATTTTATGCATGCTTTATTTAAATATTATGTACGTGATATATACATGCACATAGACAATATGACATCAGAAAACATGATATAAACATAACACAAAAGCAAAGGCCTTGTAATGTATATCTCCATTGAAATGTAAAAGATGTTCAAAAATAAACCTAGAGTTGGATAAAAAATAGAACTGATCAACAAATCATTAACCTACCTATGTAGGATCAAAATTGTGAGCTTGAAATAGCATTTAAGAAAAACAAAACAAGAATCCTAGAAGAAAAATGATAATGACCATTAATTTTAGCATGAGAGAGTGAGAAAGAGGAAGGCAGAGAGAAGGCATGAGAGGGAGGGAGACAGTGAGTTTGTGTAGCAGCGCAAGAGACTTTTAAAGTGGACACTTTTTCTTCACTCTCAGGTTGATCCACCACTGAGCCTGCTGCAGGCTTCAGCAAGGTCAGGTGGGGGAAATTGCCTAGGGCTTTTATCCATTTTTCCTGGTTGGGAATCAGGTCAGGTTTGGATACAGAAAGTTATGAAACATTATCTCCCACTATTCTTGAGAAAGGGACTGCTATATCATACTCCTTATTGTGACATGTCGCAGGTAGTGTTATTTTCTCCACACCAGTCACATCCCATGGGGATTTTTCTTTTCCCATAGGTGGAGCTGTTGGTTCACTCTTTTGTTTGGGATACGGTTAGGGGGCATGAGGAATGTGACCAGACAGGATGAAATTGATTGCTTAGGAATATCCTGCTCTTCCTTCACTTGCAGAGAACAAACAGGAATAGTGGAGAGGCATCTCTTTTGCTATCTGTGCTGCTGTTTCTTCACCATTTTTCCCAGGATGGGGGGAATCTACAGGTTTTGTTTCACTTTTTTCTATCATCTGAGAGAGTAACATTTTGGGGTCTACATTTTATGCTGCAAATGGATTATTGGGAGAAAATAAGACCCTTTTAAAACTCCGTGCTTCACAGAGGGAACTCCAGAGGGAGCAAAAGATAGCAATTCATTCCAAGGGTATAGAGGGGGAGGAGCAGATGGCGTGAGGACTTTGTTACTCAGTGGGAGACCTCTGTTATTATTGGCATCAGTTTCCTCCTCTTTAGAAGTTACAATGCTTGAAGCAGAGGCCTGAAGGATTATTTTCTTGTCTCTTGGTTTCACTTTAAGCTCATGCTGTGAGAGAAGTGTTAAAGCAACTAGCTGTGGAGCTCTCTGCTTAGGGGGAAGATTGGAGTAAACAAATCTCTCAAAACAAAAAGAAGGACTGTAAAGTAAACTGCAATGAGTATCCCTAAGCCTAAGATAGGGTACCCATGGGAGGACTAAGGGAGCATATCTTCTGACATACAGAGAAGTGTTTAGGATCCAATATGTCTCCTGTTTAGCAGGGAACTTCTGTGAGTTCTTATGTTATGACTGTATGTACACATGGTGTCTCCAGTAAAAATGTCCACAGAGGGAGATGTGTTTCCAAATTTGGGGGGGTCAATTTCTTATGTAAATTCTGGGAGAACTGAAAGTGAAAGTAGGGGCACTGGAAGAGGGGGCATATAACATGAGCCAGCGGTATTAGAAGAAACAGGATGAACAGGGAAGAAAAGGGGCAGAGTGATCCTGTGCTCACCCTCACAGGACCATCAGCACACCAAACACAAAGGACCCTTACTAAATCAGGGGAGACTCACCAATCCCAAGGTACATGAGTAGATGAGGCACATTGAGAGCTAAAATATAATTGTGCCAGGCTAGCTGAGATCCTGGTAAGCACGTGGAGTCAAGACCCCCAGACTATGGAAAATGAGTGGAAGCATCCTGCAAACTCATTTATTTGGGGAACAACCATGCATTTTATAGGCTTGTAGTACAATCACAATGTGCCACAGGGATCAGACCACCAGGTTCCTATTTGGGTTCCCTTGGTAACATTGAGTCAACTTGGGGCAGTTGTTTACTTTCCTAGGTAGGAGAAGTGGAGTGCTCCTCCCTGCAAGTTTTCCTTACACACTTGAGACATTCACTGCTGCCAGCCAATAACTAGGATTTCTCCCAACAACTTAGAAGAAAAGTATGCCATTAGATTATACTTGGTTTACTACTGAGTTCTCTTTATAATTTATCCTATGTGATAAAGGATCCTTCATATAACTTCAGGTAAAATCAGGCACAAGTGGAAAAATGACTTTATTAACTAGAATCTTTGATATCACAAGTTTCTTTTTCTAGTTTAGACTATCAACTATTCTTTATGTAAAAGGTCTTCAAAAGTTTGTTTCTAATACTCTGTGTTTTAGTTTATTAATGTTACTTTTCACATATGACCTGGGACAATTTATAAAACTCTTGGTGTAATCTAACCCATGTAGCCTAGAAAGAGCTTTCAACTCTTCTATTTATATATTGATCAACAAAATTGAAATCATATTAATAATAATATTAATAATCATGTCCAACATTCCCATCATCAGATGTTACAGTATCAAGGCCCAAAACAAAGTCCAAAGACTGAGGGTCTATATAATTTCCAAAGCACTCCTGAATATTTATTCCACACATGTTGGTTATATACACTCTGCAGCTATTTTCATAGATCAGGACACATAGATTCAGTAGAGATAAAGTGATCCCTGGCCCACAGTAGTAAGCAAAGCAGTCAGGCTGGAGGCTGGGAAACTCTCACTCCTAATCCAGAGTGATGTTAGTTTAACATGTGGCCTTCTGTCACATCCCCTTTCTCCTCTTAAACATTAGGTAGATGCTGCCTTTTCATCCTGAAGCTATTTTTAACTAGGGAGAAATGACATTTTTGAACTCCTTTGATTTTCACACTGTGTATTTTTCTTCTGTGTTCTCACTCAGGCATCCTAAAATTGTCATACCCTAAATTTGACATGGAAAACAGAAGAGCTGATCAAAAGATCATTTGGTGAATGGAGCATCCTAAGATTCAGAAACCTGGAACCTGGGAGCTGCTCAGTGTAATCAGGGTCTCTGGCCACTTTACATGGGCTGTTTGAGGACAAGCCACTTTGCCAACCTGTGTCCCTCAACCAGGAACTCATGGAGGTCTGGCCCTGGTGGTTATCAGTGTGCTCCTGAGTGAGAAGGTACGCATCTCTCCACTGTTGTAATTTCTTCTTTAACTGGGATATTTTCAGGGTCTGATCATGAATATGATATTGGAATTTTCCAAAGTAGAATACAGATAAATTTAAGTCTGTAGAGTCTTACAGTAGATCATATGAACTTTGACAGAGATTTTGGCTAGAACATACCCAAGGATCTCTCAAGGCAGAATTCTCTTAGCCTATAATAAAAGAAAAAAAGGGGGTGTGGGCAAACATAGACCTCCCCTGTATAATAAAGTGCTCTGTAAGATTCCCAGACATTCTCTAAAGTTAGGTGTCTTCCTGAATCTTAAACATAAGGATGCTCCTTCATTTTCTCATTTGACCAAGGACATTTCCATGTGGTAATACACATCATGCATTGTGACAGGATGGAATGTAAACCATATACAAAATGTGTCCTGATTCACACAGCTGGAGTTAATGGGAACAATGAAAAAAGAAGAGATTGACAGACTCAAGAAGTCAGCAGCACTCAGAAGGTGATTTGGGCTAAAAGTAAATGAGGCAGCACTTGCACATTATGACTACACCAAAGGTCACACAACTAGGTTGCTTACATAAAAACTTGCTTAATTTTATATTTGGTAATTATTTTAGCTTGGTGAATTTTGGAAAAGTGGAAATGAAGCTTTCCATAACAATTTTAGACATCATGCACAACATGATTTGTTGATTTGTAGTTTTATAATTATTTGGGGGCCAAGTGCCTGTCATGGAACTTCATGTCCTTTCTTGCTCAAATGAACTGTTAGTTCCCCCAGCTGAACTGCCAGAGTTGATTCACAAACCTTCCTACCTGCCTGAACTACACATAGCCCCCTGTCCTGAGCTTCTTGGCTAGCATCAACCTCTCTGCTGGCTCCCCATCCTTGCACTGAAACTTCTCCCCCAGCACATGATCATTGATGTCTTTGTCCTTTTCATGTTTGGAGAAGAGACAAATGGGTCTTCCTCACTGGACAGCTGGACATACTGCTGTAGGCACTGCCTTCAGCGGAGGAGCCAGGCCCACCCTAGGGACAACAGAAACTTCAAGTCCCAGGCTATATGCAGGGACCTCCACCTTTTGAAATCTCCCCAAATACATAGTATTTGATTTTTCTTAATTTTTAGATGAGGAAATAGAAGTTCAAAGACACAGAAAGTATCATAGGAGGGTAATTCAATGTATTTGGCAATCAGATTCACATTTGACTCTGAATCCTTGACTACTGTAATTACCAAAATCCCTTGAGTCAAATACTAACCTGGGCATGAAGCACAGACTCTGTGTACACTCAGAAAGGCCTCTACCACTACAGGACTGAAGGTTCCCTTGTGCCCACAACTTCAAAAAACAAGTATCTCCAACATAAAAAGTTTTATCTTGATACACTTGTGGAAAGTATAAGGCTGAAGATTGTAAATGTCTGAAAGAAATATGCCTAACACTAATAAAGTTTGTATTAAATGGGAAGTAATAGAAGAGTAAACTATCAGTGTTTATGCCAGGCACTGAAGTAAAAACAATAAGAGAATTAATACCTACATGACAACTGATAAATGTAAGTACTATAATATACCACATAAACAGAGTAGGAAACTGAAGAAAAGACAAGAAACCTGGATTAGAGCCCAGGAGACTGGCTGGTGCCATACTCTATATATAGTTAATAGGGTCTTGAGGGATATATTTCTTCATATTTTTCCTACAATTATCCTATGATTCTAAGAAAAAAAATTACTAAAATATAGTCTTCCTTTTCCCAAAAATTTTTCTTGAATTTCTTAGCAACTTTCTGTACTTTTTTAAAATTTCTTCCATATGGAAAAAAAAATGCCAATAAATTTTTGGAAAAAAATGTAGGTAAATGAGGCAAATTTGAGCCAGGTTATTTCTTAACATAGTCAATAGCACAGGTAATTTTCCCATGATTCCTTTAGTCCCAACAGTCCACCTTACTGATAAGCTACTGGGCTCCCATTGCCAAGCAGATGGTTGGAGGGATGGGTCTCCAACCTTCTAAGCAGCTTGGGTTTTATTGAGGCTGACAGTCTTCTCCACCTAGCTTCATTCTCCTCTTGACCTCATAGCATGCATTTCAGACCATACAGCAGCTTCTAGACTGGCTGGCTTTCTAACAACCCTGAAGGTTCAGCAGCTCAGTGACAGACCTATAGGGTGCTAAAGATTCTCTGATGTCCCAGAAACTTTTTTTTTTGGTATCAGGGATTAAACTCAGGGTCACTCAACCACTGAGCCACATCCACAGCCCTATTTTGTATTTTATTCAGAGACAGGGTTGAATTGCTTAGTGCCTTGCTCTTTTGAGGCTGGATTTGAACTTGCAATCCTCCTGCCTCAGCCTCCTGTGCCACTGGGATTACAGGTGTGAACCACCACACCTAGCAGAAACTGCATATTGAACTACAGGGAGAAGACTCTCCTGCACTCATAAAAACAGACTGTGTCCCTAGAAATGGGAATTTCTCACCAGCAGAGTTCCTGGTCTTGAATATGTCACTTCTGGATACCACTCTTTCAGTTAGTACAAGACTGTACTTGAGCTCCTTTAAAGAAGGTACTGTGCACTATCACACTGGTTCCCAGCATAACCAGAAAATGCTGCCCACTTAGTACTCAACAGAAACTTGAACTGAGTGAAAATCATTAGTCCCAGACTCAGATCAATATACTTTTATATGCCTGTAGAATCTGATATGATACAGAGAGGATCCTAGTAAAAAAAGGTGTGAGTTATTCTGATAAGAACAGGCAATTGATGCCTCCAATAGCAGTCAGTAAATGGGACATTAACCATATTCCCACTCTATACCTATGAGTAAATTAGAAGATGCTATATTCTTTGTGCCTCATTTTTACATTGTCAGTAAATTGAAGGTTAAATACCAATCCCTAATTACTACAAATATGTTAAGAATGGAATTATATGAAAGAAGAGGAAAATCAAGTTGGAGAACATCTTGTTTCTCAGAGGAAACAGTTGATCATTCATTACTTGCTGACTGTGACCCCATCTATAATTTATGGTATTTTTGCAGCTGGTTGACCAAACAATAGGTTGTAGATTTAGATATAAGAAATTTTTCATTGAGTTCTTAAAACTTCTGTTTGTTCTCTTTCAGTTGAAACTACAATTCCTGTTGATTTCTAGAAGATTCATTTCTGTCTATAGATCAGGTGAAGAACTTACAGATACTGCCAAGATGACATTTGAGACAGAAAAGGTACAGTCTGGGGCTGCAATGAAGAAATCCAAATATGCCATGGGTTAAAGATAAATAAAATCAAAGAAGTTTTATGAGGCCTAAGGGATGACAATAGTCTAATCATTAAATTACTTTAGAGAAAAAGTTGATCAACACCCTATAACTTTGAAGAGTCAGTACAAAAAACAAGGCTCCAGATGCCAAAGCTCAAAGTTGAAGTCTCTGCCTAGAGTTCAGACTCAGACTCAGGAGTGAGGAGGTAGGGCCAGTTCACCAAGTAACTGTCTAACAGATGTTTAGAGATGTCATGGAATGTGGGAAGCCCCTGCCTTTCAGTTGCCTTATCTAGGATTACCCACAGGCCACCTGTTCTCTTCAGAAGGTCATCACAGATGTGAAACTCCCACTCATCTGCCAGTCTCAACAGTTAAGAAGCCTTATACCAATACAGTCAACCTCTCTTTCCCCCAAATAACTAAGAATACTTCATGTTTCTCCTTTTTGCATAAGCAGAAATAGTTTCTCAACAAGTTATGTTTTCCTCAGCACTACACAGAAGTCACCTCACCATTTCTTTAACATTAAAATGGATCTTAAGGCTTTTCCTCAAAAATGTAAATTTTGCCAATGTAAAACTGTCATAATGTTCTTCTCTGATCGACTCATTATCTCTAAGTCCCTTAAAATATATTGAAGAGTTTGGATCAGTGATAATGCAGGGAATCACAGCTGCTCAGTAAACTGAGGAATGAGGATCACAAATACAAGGCCAGCATCAGCAACTTAGGGAGACCCTCAGCAACTTCATGAGACCCGGTATGAAAATAAAAAATGTAAATGATTGGGGATGGTAAATTGCTCCTGGGTTAATCCTCTAGTACCAAACCTTCTGCCCCCCACCAAAAAATACAAGAGTGCTATATAATTCAAAGTAATTATGAGTGTTCTGGGCTTTTTATTTTATCAATATTATTCTTGTTATCTTCAATTTTTATATTGACATCTTTTCTCTTGCTGGTCATTTGTTGGTGTTTCACCAAACCTAAATAAAGTTTGACATCACCGTCTATTGACCTCCTCCTTTATGATTCCTGGCTTTGTTTTTGTTTCCTACTGTCATTAAACACTACATTTTTATATCTCTTATGTATGGATTTTATTCTGGTCACACAAGAGTTATTTCTAAGGTCAATGTGATTAAAACATTCTTGGGTATAAACCTGAGTACATGTAAAGTCCACCCATTTTGAGACTTGTAAATATGATTCTATTTTTGTTTTCAGTTTGTTCACATATTTAACAATATAGGGCCCATCCAAAATATAGATGGACATTAATCATTATGAAGTGTGGCTTTTCTCACCTCACATCATTTTCCAGTTATTCTGTGTAATGATAGTAGTGCTGAGATTTTTGCAAGCCTGCAATGGAATTCCTAACTTCCATTAAAAAAGTTACTATTGGCCCAGGAAAAATTTGATAGAGAATGGTTGCAGATCATATACTATACATTTAATATCCATTAGGTCTAGTTTTGCTACACTCCTATTTCTAAGACATAGTGTTACTCTAAGCCAGCTCACTTGCTGTTTCAGAACCCTCAAGTCCTTTTCTCGACTACCATCTGGTTATTGTATAAACCCTCCTTCCTCCTGAGTCTTCTAACCTGAGATGTCTTTTCTTCCTTGACTGTAGAATCACAGTCATTCTTCCAGTTTGTTTATGTGCATGATGGACCTCAGGTGTCCATAAGGATAGTGTAAGTTTTGCTATTTGGTATAGGGCCATCAATTGGGTCACTTGAGTAATATATTTTCACCAGAAGTCTCTAGGTATTGCTGAAAGCAGTAAATGTTCTCTTGCTGTAAGACAATTAACCACACTCATGCATTGAATTTCTCTGAATTTATTTTTTGTGCAGGATCTTGACTTTGCCAAACCATGTGTTATTGAATTGTCCAGTCCATCACTATGCATCTTCTTTTGATTTTGATACTATTTAAATATAATCTATGAATGGAAAACATTGAGGATATCCATGATAAGTATTTGTGAACCCTCATTTGTGGGACACTCATTGAAAGAGATTTTCCAGATTCCTTTTGTTCTAAATCCTTCGGAGATAGAGGCCAGTGCTGACTCTGCCCTACATTGCCATCTCCCTTCACCAAGTTGGGTCTATTGGTGTCTAACATCAATGTTCTCACTTACTGAGAAACCTGGCTGCATTTTAAAGTCTTTTGAGGAAGGACTGGTATACCCGTCCTCTTCATCCTCCAGGGTAAGTAGCACAGTGTTTATCCACAGGGGCTCAGCAAGTGTATTCATTGGGATTAACTAACTTAGAATGCAATTTATATATAAGTGAAGATTTTATGTTTGATACACATGGATAGGATAAATAAAGGAGTAAAGAAGGGATGTTAGTTTATTCTTTACCTAGAACAAGTGAGTCATTAATTATTATCCACATGAATATCAGAAAGCCAGTATTTTAGCCTACTTCTCCATACCTTTTTGCTACAAACCTGAAAAGTACTTCAATTCCTTCTCCCCATTTGAAAAGAAGGTTGAGAAAGAAGTAACGAGTTACACATCTAGAAATATGGTCAATATTAGTTTGCATTGATGTTCAAAGAGGATGGGTTAGTGAGGTCTAGAGAGAACATTGTTCTAATTTTCACAAGGATGAACTCAAACATCTTCATTTGCCTTTTTCTCCAGTTGGCCAGAACACAGGTTTACCGATGTCATCAGTCTTATCTTCAGAACTTGACATTGTGGATTGCTCTGAGATTGAGGAGGATCCCCACACTTTTCTGACTTTTACCTCTGGGAATCTTATTCACCTTTTTGTCACAAATATGTAAGAAAAACAACTCAAAGGAGGTAAGATTAATTTTGAATTATGGTTTAAGAGGTTTTATTCCATGGTTGGATGAATCTACTGGTTTGGGCTTGAGGTAAGGCAGAACATCATGGTGGAAAGTTGTGGTGGAGTAAAGCTATTCAGTTCATAGCAATCAGGAAGAAGGAAGGAGAAAGATCCAGAGTCCAGGGACAAGAAATACTCTTACAGGGCCTGCCTCCAGTGACCTCCTTCTGCCAACACTACCCCACTGTCTACAGTTCACTCAACTCCCCATAGTCCGTTCAGCTACCAACAGATTAATCCAATAGTGAGATTAGAACCCTCATGGTCCAATCACTTCCTAAAATTCTCACTTCTGAACATTGCTGCCCTGGGGACCAGTCTTCATGAAACCAGTATTTGGAGGACATTTCAAATACAAACTAAGAGAATCAAATCAGGTTCTCATGATAAATATCAGAAAAATCCCCAGAGGATTGATAATCTAATATTAGTACTTCTTATAATGCTACAAGAAGCAAAATAGTATGAAATATTTGGAAAGGAATCAGCAGAAACATCAATGGAAAAGAACACAGAGGCTAGAAAAAATCTATAGAAGTAAGTCAACTATCTTTAACAAAGGTAAAAAGTTAATTTAATGAAGAAAGGATAGACACTATAATAAATGGTGCTAGAACAACTAGATATCCACATTTTTAAAAATCTATACTGAGATCTTAAATCTTTCATAAAATGGATCATAGATAAAGGTGTGAGGTGTAAAACTATAGGACTCCTTGCTATGGTGTGGATGTATTTTGAATATGTCCCCAAAAATTCATGTGATGGAAGTTTGCTCCCCACTGTACCAGTATGGAGGTGATGGGGTTTTTAATTGATGGCTAGATCAGGGTGCACTACCTTCAACAAGGATTAATGTAGCTCTCCAAGATAAGAGGACTGGGTCAGTTCCTGTGAGATGAGGTTATTGTAAATGAGGTGCCTCCTCTGTCTCCTGCTTCTTCTCTCACCTTATGACATCTCTAGCACACATTTCCACTGTGAGCTGCCATCTGCCATGTTGTGACCAACCACAGCCTCAGCCAGGTGCCCATCTAGCCTCTAGAACAGTGAGCCAAAATAAACTCTTTCCCTTATAAACTACCCAGACTCAAATATTTTGTTAAAGGAGCACAAAATGGACTAAGACACAACTAAAGATAAAATGAGAAAATCTAAGTGAACTTTGGTTTGGTGATATCTCTTAGATACAATCTCAAAAGCACATTCCATGAAGGAAAAATATTGGTAAGTTGAAGTTCACTGAAAAAAAAAAAAAAACTTATGCTCCATGAAAGGTGCTGTTAAGAAACTGAACAAAGAGTACATAAAGACATGAAGAAAATATTTGCAAAATACAAATTTGATGAAGGATTGTTACACAAAATATTTAAAAAGCTCTTAATACTCAGTGATATTAAAGTAATCAATCCAACTTAAAATGGGTAAAAGATCTGATACCTCATCAAAAAATGTGTGGAGATGATGTCAAATAAGCATATAAAAGGATGTTCAAAATCATTTTTTTGTGGGTTGGGGTTGTAGCACAGTGATAGAGTGCTTGCCTAGCATGCATGAAGCACTGGGTTTTATTCTCAACACCTGACATAAATAAATAAAATAAAGGTCCATCGACAACTAAAAATTTTAAAAATTAATTTTCATTATAAAATTGAAAATTAAACAAAAATGAGATAACTTCTGCATACCTGTCATAATAGCTAAAATTAAAAAAAAATAACAGTACTGAATGCTGCCAAAGATGTGGAACATAGGGACCTTCAATCATTGCTAGTAGAAATGTAAAGTGATATAGACACTTTGGAAAATAATTCATCAATTTACTACAAGATTAAGTGTAATCTTACCATATAATAAAGTGATTACAGGCTGAGGTATTAACCAAAATGTGCTGAAAACTTATATTCACAAGAAAACTTTACATGAGTGCTTACAGTAACTTTATTCATAACTTTCAAAACACTAGAAAAAACAAGATGTCCTCTACTAAGTGATGGATGAACAAATTTTGGTGTATCCCTACAATGGAAGAATATTAAGAAACAGATTGAAATGAGCTATAGAGTCATAAAAGAACATGGAGGAAATTTATCTAATGTGAGAAAGAAGTCAGTGTGAAAATTCATATACTATCTGACATCCCATTCCAACTGTAGGACATTCTGGAAAACTCAAAACCATAGAGATAGTAAAGTGATCACCAGTTGCCAAGGGTGAGAAAGGAGGGAGGATAAACTGGTAAGCACAGAGAAGTTTTCAGTAGTAAAAATATTCTGTATGAAACTGTAATGGGGTTAAAGGCATTCCACATTTGTCATAACCCACAGAACAATTGAGCACAAAAATAATATCTGATTTAAACCATGCACTTTAATTGATAGATATATCAATATTTTTCATCAATTGTAACAAGTATACATATTAAAACAAGATACTAAAAATAAAAAAAATGTGTGCATGGACAGGAGTATGTAGAAACTCTATGATCTGCTCAATTTATATCTAAACGTACAAGTATTCTTAAACAAATGTCAGAATGGGACAGCTCCAAATCAAAGTGTTGGTGGCATCCTGTGATGGCAAAGTCAATACTCCCTTTAGGGGTGCACCAATCTGGATTCAGAGTCATTTATTATTTCCATGCTTGATCCCTGAATGTACCCTGGAATCCAGATAGTTTGAGGTAGCCTCTGTGCTCTGAACAGTGAAGAGAGAACAGTGGCATCTGGTAGAATAGGAAGAAACCACTTCACAGGGCCTAACTCAGTGAATATAACTGTTGAGCCCTCACAATATCCCAGCAGCAACCACAGGTCAAAGGAGAAGGAGACCAGGAGGAATGGAGGGTTACAAGATGAAAGATAAAAGAAAATTCAGAGAATGGTGAATTTTGAGAAAGAATCCAGAAGTTGAATAAGAATCTAGATGAGGACTAAAGCATCCTGGTGTGACCTTGAACCACCCATCTTTTCCATTAACAGCCATGTGCTGATTATAGCACAGAGAAAAAACACTGTGGAACCATAAACTGTTACTACGGGGGGAGAAGATGCTCCACAACTCCTTAGTCTACTCTGAAAAAACATTCAAAGTCCACTGGTACTGCAGATTTCTCTTTGGTCAAATTAAATTTTACACATGAATGGCTGAGTCACTTGACACCCAAATGCTAATCCCTGACCTTCTCCACCTATTTCTCTTCTCTCAGAAACTGCCTCACTGCAGGTGGCAACCATAGCACCTTGGTCTGATATAACCCATGTGCAGTTCTTCAGTACACTTCACTTTTCAAATTCACTGTCAGTCTCCCAGGACCCAATAGTCTAGCATGTAGGAGGAACATGGTTGTTCCTCTATGTACTGCCTCTATGACTCTAGAGGTGAAATCCAGGAGTCAGGTAGCTGGGCTTTGTTCCACATGCCATGCCTCCCCTACTGCAGGACCTACATCACCCAATAAATGCTCCATAAAAAAGGCATTCTTCCACAATATCCTGGTGGGGGAGGGACCAAGAATTTACACACTGGGCATGAAATATTTGCAACACTGAAAAGAGCTGTGGCCATTAAATTGTATACTCAGAAATTTCTCTCTCTCTCTCTCTCTCTCTCCCTCTCTTTATCCTCCTCCCTCTCTCTCTAACACACACACACACACATCTTGTAATATTGTTATTTCCCTGTGTTTTTCTGGACAGAAATAAACCATGTAAGCAATGCTGTTTCTCAGGTTCCTTAATCCCTTCATCCATTGGTGCAGCTTTTTATCTCCTGATTGTGGAATAAGCCTTAGTATATGACCAGATATAAACACTTTTATCCTTTACATATTGCTAAAAGGATCACCACCAAATCTCTATCATTTTGAAACTTTCAGCACCTACAAGACTACAAAATACAAGTGATTATCACAAATTTTTTTGGAAGGTCTGAAGTGGTGGTGAAGATGGAAGAAAGGTAGCCTAGGGGGAAAGGAAAGATGCCCCAAAAAGCAAAGGGGAGAGCATGAGAGATAGAAATATGGAGAAACCAGACATTCACAAGATAATTTGACTGCTTCTTCCTGCCCCCTAGGATACTAATTCTGCAGCATTTCTGTGTTTGATTTTAATGCCCCCAATCCCTGTCTCCCTCTCTCCTCCTTTATAGTGTGGAGACAGAACCCAGAACCTTGAGCATGCTAGATAACCTGACTCTACCTAATCCTCAGGCATTTGTTCTTGTGAGCTTTCTTGTCATTATTGGGAGAATTCAAGAGGTTTGTTAGTCACCGAGAACCAAGTCAGGATGTTGCTGGATTCCTTGGATTTTCCTAGCAAGAAGCCTCCTTTCCCCTTCTCTTCCCTTGCAGGTCAGCTGCTTGCAGGGCAGAGTCTCAGAGGACATGGGCACCAAGGTCCTGAAGAAACTCAGTGACTAGTCCAGATGGAGATGCCAGGGTGGATCTCACTGTGGGCTTGCAGGACAGCCACACTAGGGGTAGTGGTAGTAAGGTTAAACAGTGGGCTTCTGCATTGCCATGAAGACTTTCCTCTTTGAAGACCCCAGATCAGGTTTTCCACCTTCTCCACATAAAGAACCTTTAACATAGAGCTATTCTTTTAATGAATCTGCAAGTTTGTGCATAGACTTTGAATCCCTTTATGAGGCCAACCATCCTCAGCTGCCAATGGCCAGGCTTCACTCCTTTTGAAGACTAAAATTCAGAACTTTTTCTCTAGAAGATGTCCCCTCCTCTCTTTTCCCACCAGAACTGCTCTAGATTAAGGTATCTCTGTATGATGATGTGGACAGTCCCTCCTCCAGTCTCCCCAGGCTGGGAAAGGCAGAATACCATCAGTTCTCAGCCTCCAAACACAGAAGATGAACCACCTTTCTCTGTGATCATGTTATGAATGGTTAGTTGTGGCCACAGAAGCCTTGGCTTGAATCCAAATCAACTGAATTAATACACTTGCTGCTGTTTTTCTTAACAATCTCAAATTAAGCTGACAATATCATGGAATTTTCCCCTTTTGATATGGAGACACTGAACAGGAGGGTAAGTGTCCCATGGCTTCCCATGGTGGCACTGTAGGGGAATTCCAGTCTTTGTTTCTCCCTTAATGTGGGGGAAACTCTGTAAGTCACTCAGTTCACACGTCTGCAGAGAAGTCTTGTTCTTTCCAGTACTAAGGAAGAAAGCACCAGGGATAGACTGTGAGCAAGGAAAGACAACAAGAGAGACCATGTACCTGGGACTTCTAACTGTAATGTATGCATAAAACTCAAGAAAAGAATCCTGCATTTCCATGAAAAGCAGATTGTTGCTAAAAGTTTGAGCAACTGACTTCCTTCTGCTGGAAAACAACAGAACCCATTTTTCATCATCCAGCTTGCTCAGTTCTTGGACTTATTTCGTTTAATTATTGTAAAGTGAAATTGCTGTTTTCTTCTGGTAAAAACTCTCTGTGACTATTAACATGTTAAGGTTAGTGTAGTCATCACCATAATCAGAACACAACTTTTGTCTCTTCCAAAACCTTCTCATTCTCTCTCTTTACCATCACATCTTTCCCCCAAACAAGCTTGGCACCTGCCAATCTATTCATCACCATGGATTTTTCTTATTGACAATGTCACAGGAACAGACTCTTATAATACCTAACTATTAAGGACTGGCTTCTTTCACTCAATACATGACTTTGAGATTCTTTCAAATTGTTCCACATATCAATAGTTCACTTTTCCTTTATATTTTTAGGTACCGGGGGTTGAACTCAGGGGCACTCAACCACTGAGTCTCATCCCTAGTCCTACTTTGTATTTTATTTAGAGATGGGGGTCTTACTTACTTGTTTAGTGCATCACTGTTGCCAAGGCTGACTTTGGACCTTCTGTCTCAGCCTCCAGAAACACTGGAATTACAGGTGTGGGCCACCATGCCTGTCTCATTTCTTTATTTTTTTCTGAGGGTTCCATTCAGTAGAAATATCACTGTTTTTTTATTAATTGTTTGAAAGAATTGTGTTGATTTTGGTTTGAGGCTACTACTATTAGAACTGCTATGAACATTACTGTAGAGGATTTTGTGTGAACATAAGTCTTTATTTTCCTAAGGTACAGATGTCCAGGAGTGGGCCTTCTGGATCATACAAGTATCCTTAACTTGATGAGAAACTTCCAAATCTTTTCCAGAGTGAATGTACCATTTTGTACTCATAGCACCAATGTATGAAAGTTGCTCACTACTGTGAACAGCTTATCTTTTGATATTTCTAATGGAAGTGCAGAGGTGTTTCACTATGATTTTAATTTGCATTTCCCTTCTGTTAAGATTAGCAGATCTTGATGCTTAGGGTTTCTGCCATGAACTGAGAATTTTCCAAATTTTCTGTAATAAGAATGTATTATTGATAAATACTGGAGCAGACACACTATTGAAAGGAGATAAAGATAAGGTGTTCTCAGAATAATAGAACTCTAAAAACACAAATATTTATTTCAAAGTTACATAAGTTCTATACTTGTGGTTCAATGTAAAATTTTTGGTGTTTCATAAATGAGATGACAAGACATAATGGGTTAAGGAAAGCAGGTCTCTGATTTAGTGACTACACATATTATAAGGGATTTCCCCATGCCACTAAGAATACTGAAAAGCAAATTAGCAAAAACAAAAAAAGCAAAGAGCTTCAAGCTTTCTGGGTGGACATAATTCTTGGGTGGATCTGTCAGGGTTTAAATGACTTGCAAGAGAGACGTTCCATAGTGGGCAAATGCAGTCTCTCCAACCCGGCAACTGAAAACTACCCTCTTAGCTCCTTGATTGTTCCCTTCATTCTTTTCTCTTTCCCTGGCTCATTTCTCCTTTTGTGACCTTCTTTGGCCTCTGACTTTCTTTTCAAACACTCCAAAATGAGCTCCTCCTCTCACCCTATTTTGAGGGGTTTATACTTTCCAGTCTTTTGTAACCACGGAAAGTTTTAAAAACGGAAGAAAAACAATCAAAACTTCTCTGAAACATGTGGTGAAGAACAACTTAACTAGGTAGAAAGATCTTTAGAATCATCCGACTTTCTCCATGAAGAGAAAAAAATTGCAAAGGACTTTTCATGATGTTCTCCAGTGATGTTGTCTTGTGTGGAGAGCCTGGCAAAAGCAGGGGGAGTCCTGCAATTCTGAGGTGCGCCCCTGGAGCTGTTCAGGCTCCTTTCACCTCTGCCCAAGACAAACTTCCCTGGGATATTAGGACTCAACACCTGGGACACACAAATCCAGGCCCAGGTCTCTATTTGGTGGAGTTCAAGGCTTCAGTGGATTCTCTACATTGGGGTGCAAAATTCTAGGGGCAACTGTGGTCCCTACTGGCCTCAATAGAGACTAGGACGATTGGGATTATTCAGACAAAATGGTGACAGGTAAGAATCCAATGAAACCAACAGAAATGCACCCAACTCGCTCGAACCCAGAACAGAAAATCAAGTCTCATCACCATGCCACTAAGCTAAGGAATGCTATTTCATATTTTAAGTACTTTCTACTTGTACAGAAACAAGAATATAGGTCCAAATATGAGGAGAAGTTGGGGTAGGAGAAAACCTGGGGTGAAGGATTTGGTGGTCAGAGGCTGAAGGTCACCTGAGGACCCAGGGAGGGTTGCCGGGTTGCTCATCCCCTTGGCTAAGGTTGGGGACCTCCAAAGTCAGTGAGCATGGAGCCAGCAAAATCATTGAAAAGAGGACATCCCAAGCTGGGACACCCAGAATTGATGTGTCCCAATTTCACAGTGGTTGCACCCTGAGGATGGTCCTCATTTATCCAAATTAATGAGCTAAGGAACAGGGCGGGAGACAAAGGCTGGATGGTGAAGAGGACATGGGAAACTGGAATATCTGCTGCCCTCAACAACTTCCTTTCCTGGACAGAAACCCTCCTATCCAGTAAAGCAAGATGTGGAAGTAGAAACCGTGTCTCACTTATAGAATGAATAAAAATGGCTTTTATCCCAATTAAATGGAAAGTCCTGTGGAGACTTGAACACAGTTTGCTGGATTCAGAGTCCAGAGTGCTCACTATTACACCATGGAACCACACCAACCTCACCTGCTAGCCTCACTATAGGTTTGTAAATTCTTTCTTCAGCTTCCATTGGACTAGAATTCCTTCCCCTGGAGCTTTTCCTTGTCAGACAGGATCCAGGTACCTTCACTCTACAATGGGATGAGGAGTCACATTCCCCACTTCTGCACTTCTCTCTGCTCATTTCCTTTGGATTGTACTTAAAAGAAAGAAATTAAATTCACTTTGAGATTAAAGACACAAGAGTGTTTTAGGCCTCCACCAGACCCACCCATTCCTCATAGGTTGGTAGTATTTGCTAGCATGACATAAAACTTCTGCTCTACCCCCTAAAAAGTTTTTCTTTATTCTTCTTTGCAATTTTCCTCTTCCCATTAATTATCCAGAGAGTGCTGATGACCTTCAGACGTGGATTTGGGATTCACTCTGATTTCTCCTTTTCCTCTCCTTTATCCCTGATCCCTTTTTTCACTTTTCATCTTATTCCCCATTGTCCTCTTCCTCCACCTCCCTCACTACTACCACTCACCTTTACCTGCTCCTGGATCTCTATTCAGCACAGATTATCAGAATGTCTGGAAGGGTGCCACGGTCTGAAAGGAAGGTGAAGAATTGCTGTTCACCAATGCAAGCAGCCCTACTCCTTCTAAGGTCAGAACCCTGTGCGGGTCTTTGCTGGGAAGATAGAATGAGGAAGTCCCAGCTGAGTGACTGAGCATCCCAAGGCAATCCTCCCCTGGTCAACATGGGCCTTAGGCTGGCACAGAACAAACCCAGAGCAAAGGCGATCCAAAGGTGAAGAACCTCGGTTACACACAGCTTGAGACTGACTTGCTAAGTTCAGCAAAATCAATCCACCTTGCTTAATGCTCCTTTAATACCCTAATTTAGAAATGGCAATAGTTTCCCTTATCGCCCCCTTGTGGCTACATTGGGCATGGAGTACAATGACTGGAGCTGCTAGAGCACCTGCCAGCTGCCTGTCAGAGAAGTGGAAAGTCCAACAAAGACTGAGGAAATACAAAAAGAAATAGGAATGCTCCTTTCTCTTGGGTAAAAGCAGTGCTGAGAAACTAACAATCTGGCATTTTAGGATTCAGAATATGAGTCTCCATAGTCATTGGCAGGTGGAAGGAAAACTGATTTACAAGGACCTCTATCCTGCTGCTAGCCCTTCTACCTTTAATCTTTCAATTGTTTGGTCAGTACCTGTGCACAAACCCAACATCAGAGCATTTGGACATTCCTAACTCTTGAGTGGAGACTGAGATCTTGGAGAGCTCCCCTAGTCTGTTCAGTGGGAAATTACTGAACCAAGAGTGGCAGTTTATATATGATTAGCAGTCATTGCTGTAGGAGAAATGAGTATGAAGGAACAGAATTTAATTTTTATCTATGTATTTTCTTGTATCATGTGAATAACTTACAAAAAGAACACATCCATGTGATCCTTGTGTTTAAAAAGATAAAGGAAGAAAATAAGAAAAAAGAAAGATGATTCAGATGCCTATTAAAAGTAATTTAATTGGGGAGGCTGAGGAATTTATTTAGAGAGGCAGTACTGAGAGCAGTAAAAGTCCTGATAAGATCCTAGGGAATAAACCTGGAGCTCTACCAAGACAGCTGGGGTAGAGGAAGGTGATTTGGGAACTAGGCCAAGCAACCTCCTCCTGCAAGTGTCTTCTTCTGGAATCCATCCCCACCATCTTTTCTTTAAATGGCTCTCAAAAACACCTTCCCTTCCTCAGGCTGGTTGGTACTTGTGGAAACACTATCTGATCACATGGGTTAATGATTTCATAATAACTTGACCCTATTTCACACATTAAGCATGACGCAGTCACATATAAACACAAAGGAGCACTTTGCAGTCTTAAATGTGAGGAGCTTCTTTTGGAACTGGCATGGATTTTTTTTTTTATGTTAGAGGGGGGAAAAACTAGGTACCAAGGAGTGTGGTAAGGGAAAAGGGGGTTAGATAATATTAATTAGATATATTGTTCCTTCAGGAACAATGTTTTGCAGAAAATGGAGTGTTCTTTAAATCTAAGGGTATATGGGAATGGGTCTAAGGCATAGAAGTAACAATAACTTTCAGGGCTAGAGTTGTAGCTCAGTGGTAGAGCACTCACCTGGCTTGTTCAAGGCAGTGAGTGGACTCTGTTCTCAGTACCACATGAAAAATATGTAAAATGGAGACAATTGTGTTCAACTATTGCTAACAGTATTTTTTAAAATTACTTTTATAAGTATACCTTAATCTAGTTATTTTTAAAACCACATCAATATTTTATGTATCCAAAAAGAGTGGAAAGGTTAACTTTTAAAAAAAAGCAGTACAAATGAACAGTATATCAAATAATAATATAACCACATAAAATTTAGTTCAAGTAAATTTAGAAGGCAGTGATTATCTTTCTATAGTTGAGTATACCCTGAGGACATATTGAACTGTATTTAGTAGGTTTATTTGTGGCAGAGGAATTGGTATAATAATTCTGGATCTGTTTTGTAAGACTTACAGGATACAACAAATAAGTAAATGCTTTGAATTTTTTCTGGAACAAGGTTATCAACTTTGGCAGAGGAGGACAAAACCCTGAAATGGGAAAAGTTAGAGAAGAACCCTATGGTGTTGGGTTGGAGTTGTAGATAGCTATGACAATTCATGATACCCACTAGTAGAGCCTTGAAACAATGGTATCCAAGCAGCAGTGAGCATATATAGTGTCCACTGCTTGGTCTCTGAATACCATTTCCTACTAAAGGAAAGTCAGATTCCCTATCTAAAAAAAAAAAAATATTTGCTTTGGGGTTGGGAAAATAAAATTGCAAGATGAACTTGGAACACCTTCTTGTGCCCCAAGATTAATAGGGACTTTTCCTAATGTAACAGATGCCAACTAGAAGAAGTACCTCTAGTCAAATCAAAGACCACTGGAACATCAAAAATGTAGTAACTATAAGGTATTACAACCTGTTCAATAAAAAATGATTCCATATATTATTCATGCTATATACACATGGTAGAATCCATCTAGCATCCTTACAGAAAAGAGAAAAAATTACTAAATAGAAGAATATCAGTTAGATCATGAAGGAAATAATAAGGCTGTCTTTGTCAGGAATACAAGCTTATAAGTAATGTTCAAGTTTTTATTTATTTTAGAAGCCCAGTGATAAACAGGTTGCACCTGATCTTTTTTATTAACTATGTTTATTTTTTTGACTGTAGAGTATGGTTTACATGATCATTCATAGTAATGGTAGTCCAAAAGGCTAGTTTTGCTACCCTAGTCCCTCTCTGTAGCCAAAATTTTACTACTGAGGCATGGTTTCATTTATCTAAGTTCCTACCAATTTTCTGGTTCAACATAATTACTCTGAATTTTTATTTGACTAATTTTATTTATATAGAGTTATAGAAGTGCTAATTATGGGACTGGGTTGCAGTTCAGCAGTAGAGTCCCTGCCTAGGTGTGAGGCATTCAGTTCAATCCTCAGCACCACATAAAAATAAAATAAAGGTATTGTGTTCATCTACAACTAAAAAGAAATTTTAAAACAGAAGTGTTAATTATGTACATAAATATCCTTGTTAATATATAGGCAATATAACTAGATACTAAAGACTGAGAATTAACTTCTTTTTGGAAACTTCATAAAGTCTATAGGTTGTAATTAACTGTTTTGGGTGCAAGCAGTATATTCTTTTCAATTTTACTAAGAGTAAGGATTCAGAATCAGTATTTACCAGGATTTATCAGTTTCATCTAAAACCATAAGGCTCCTCCCTCCCTCCCCATTCACATTCTTCAATGTAACAAGCCAATAGGAAGAAACATCTTTTACTACATATAATAGAGTCTGGGATTCTGAAAGGAATACACCAGGTCAGAGACCTTTTCTGTGACAGGACCTGGCAGGCATCATTTCTATAGATGAAGCATAGCTCTTTTTCCTTCATAGTAAGCTTTTATGCCAAATTAAATAAGACTTGTGCCTTGGTAATTTATATAATATATTTAATTAGGTTATTGTTTTAGTTTTCTGTTGCTGTGACTAAATACCTGAGAAAATCAATTAGAAAAAGAAAGACTTGTTTTGACTCTTTGTTTCAAAGGTTTCAATCTATGGCCTGCTGGCTCCATTGTTTCTGGGCCTGAGGCAAAGAAAAATATGGTGGCAAAAGTGTCTAACAAAGAAGGCAGCTCACCTCATGGTGGCTGGGAAGCAAGTGAGAGAGTGAGGAAAGGGTCTAGGACAAGATATACCCTTCCATGTCATACCCCCAGTTACCTACTTCCTGCTACTAGACCCCACCTCCCATACTTTCTACCACTTCCTAACCCAACAATGGATTAATTCACTGATGAAGTTAGAGCCTCATGATCCAACCCCTTCACAGAAGGTCCATCTCTGAATACTGCTGAATCAGGAACCCAATCGTTAACATATGAGACTGAGAAACATTCTGGATCCAAACTGTAACAGTTATGACAGGAAGACTGAGGATTCTTACTGTGTATTTATAAGTAAATATAGAATCAGAAAAAGTAAAAAAATATTAGTAAATGCAATTTGCATTATGTTTAACCATTGTTAAATTGTTCTGAGCAAATTTTGAGACCAATCAGCTATTTAAGGTAATTCTTGGTGATTAATTAGTTTATAACCTATATTAACATCTTTGGTTTTTTCACAAACCCAAAGGATCAGTTGATACAGATGCCATTAAACAGTGTTCCTTTCTAATTTGTACAGCTTCTTCTAAATGAAACATTTGGAGTATACTTTAAAAAGGGAGTTTCTCATATACACTAAAAAGAACATTAGTCACAGTTTGATTAATTATTTTGATCCACTTAGCTTGGTAATTAATTCATATTTTGTTGATCTCAGTGCAAGTAGTCTACTTCATAAAGTCTTCAGCTTTTGAATTAAAAAAAAGTTGGAGAAATTCTGATACCATCAGTTATATATAGTCTAACAAATATATGAAACAATGATGCTCTATTATAATGGGAAGATGTTTTTTTATGTGATTTACCATGATTTTGTTAAGGATTTTTGTGTCTATATTCATCAGAGATATTGGTCTAAAATAAAATATTTGGGAATCAATTTAACTAAAGAGGAGAATGATCTCTACAATGAAAACTACAGAACATGAAAGAAGGAAATTGAAGAAGACCTTTTAAGATGGAAAGATCTTCCATGTTCTTGGATAGGCAGTATTAATATTATCAAAGTGACCATACTTCCAAAGGTGCTATGCAGATTTAATGCAATTACAATTTAAACCCCAATTACATTTCTCATAGAAACAGAAAAGGCAATCATGAAACTCATCTAGAAGAACAAAAGACCCAGAATACCCAAAGCAATCATGGACAGGAAGATTGATGCAGGTGGTATCACAATACCAGACCTTAAACTGTACTATAGAGTGATAGTAACAAAAATGGCATGGTATTGGGACTAAAACAAACAGATAGAGTAATGGTACAGGATAGAAGACACAGAGACATAACCACATAAGTACAGTTATCTCGTACTAGACAATCGTGCCAAAAACAAGCAATGGAGAAAAGATAGCCTCTTCAAAAAATTGTGCTGGCAAAACTGGAAATCCATATGCAGTAAAATAAAATTAACCCGTATCTCTCACCCTGTGCAAAACTCAATTCAAAATGGATCAAAGATCTAGGAATTAGGCTTAAGACCCTCCACCAAATAGAAAAGTAGGCTGTAATCTCCATCACATTGGCTTAGGACCAGACTTCATTAACAAGACCACCATAGTGCAAGAAATTAATGTAAGAATCAATTAATGGAATAGACTCAAACTAAAAATCTTTTTCTCAGCAAAGTAAGCAATCAATAATGTGATAAGAGAGCCTACAGAGTGGGAGAAAATCTTTTCCACACATACTTCAGACAGAGCACTAATCTCCAAAGTTTATAAAGAACTTAAAACTTTACACCCAAAATACAAACAACCAATCAATAAATGGACTAAGGAACTGGGCAGACATTTCACAGAAGAAAATATACAGGTGATCAACAAATATATGAAAAAGTGTTCATCATCCCAAGTAATTAGAGAAATACAAATTAAAACCACCCTAAGATTTCACCTAACTCCATTTAGAATTTCTATTGTCAAGAACACAAGCAATAATAAGTGTTGGCATGGATGTGAGGAAAAAGGCATATTCAAACATTGCTGGTGGAGTTGCAAATTGGTGAATCCACTCTGGAAAGCAGTATGGAGATTCCTCAGAAAACTTGGAATGGACCCACCATTTGACAGAGCTATCTCACTCCTTGGTTTATACCCCAAGGACTTAAAATCAGCATAATACAGTGATGCAGCCACATCAATTTTCTAGGAGCTCAATTCACAATAGCTAGATTGTGGGACCAAGATGCCCTTCAATTGTTCAATGGATAAAGAAACTGTAGTATATATACACAATGGAATATTACTCAGCCATAGAAAATAATGCAATTATAGCATTTTTTGGTAAATGGTTGAAGTTGGAAAAGATCATGCTAAGTGAAATAGGTCAATCCCATAAAATCAAAGGTCAAATGTTTTCTCTGATAAGTAAATGATGATATATACCAAGGGGGTTGGTGGGAGGAAGAGAAGAATGAAGGAACTTTGGATGATGTAGAGAAAAATGGTGTGGGAGGGGATGGGAGAGAGAAAGATAGTAGAATGAAACAGTATCACCCTATGTATATTTATGATTACATAATGGTGTGAATCTATGTTGTGTACAACCATAGAAATAAAAAGTTGTAGCCCATTTGTGTACAATGAATCAAAATACAGCCTGTAAAAATAAAAATAAATAATTAAAAAAAGAACATACTTAAACATTACCTGTGGTTTATCTGAAATTCAAATTTAATGGGGTGCTCTTTATATTTGATTTGGGAAACCTAGTGCTGGGTCAACAGGTACTTATCAACTAGAAGAGAAGCATTTAAATATTTTAATAGCACATACAACCATCCTCTGTGTCTCCATTCTGGTCTGCTTTGCCTAGAAGGATTAGTTATTTATAAGTTGAAGCCCTCCAGCAGAATGGGACCTTGTGTGTCTCTTTCATCTTAGTACCTCGAGTAACAAGTATTTTAAAGCTAGAAATTCAGAATTTTATTATGCAATGGACCACAGGGAAAGCAAAAGGACTGAGGTCATCAGTAAATTGATTGCAGGATCATAACCAGCCCCCTGGTGATCATGGCTGACCGTTCCTCTGCATTTGGACCTCTTTCTTAAGGCTGAAGCTTCAAGAAACTCTCATTTCTCTAGAGGTGGAGGCTTCCCAAGGAGAGAACTCAGGAAAACTGGTTCCAAGCCCCTGTTCTGTGAGACATTGCTTCAGGGACATGGACGGTGTCTCTATTGTCCCTCTCCGCCAGAACACAGAGGCTAGGTCTTTCAAGGATGTTGAATGGGGTGACTGCAGAAGAACCCAGACATGGTACAACACCCCCATCTATTGGCCAAAAGAGTTGCAGCCTGCTGGGCGCCCGCTATCCATTGGCTTCCCCAGGTCCAGGAAAGGATTAGCTTTTGAAGGTGTTTGCTTTTACACACTCACACACTCTGACCTACTATACTCTCAGAAGCAGATGTTTTCTTGTTCAGTCCTTTCCTAAAGTCAAGCACTCAATCTTCACCCACACATTGCACCTTCCCTCAGTGGCTGCACCCCACCCTCCTTCACACACACTTCCCCACATGAGATGGCTGTGTCTAGGCTGGGTACTGAGAGCAAAGGCCTTTATCCCACCTATACCCTTCACCATCACTCAAGGAGAAGGTCTGGGAACAAATGTCAGCCATGCAGAACCCCACCCACATGGCTTCATTCAAGCTAGTGAAACCATGCATGAGGATGTTTCAGAACTTAGCTGGGTTTGCAACTAACCAAAGAAGGATGATGTACATTCATTGTGGGGGGGGTTGTAGTATGTAACAATGGAGAAAGGATATTCTTTTTTTCTTAAAGTTTTTTTAGTTGTCAAGGTACCTTTATTTGTTTACTTATATGCGGTGCTGAGAATTGAACCCAGTGCCCCACACATGGTAGGCATGAGCTCCACTGTGCTACAACTCCAGCCCTGATCATGGATTTTGAGACTTTCTGAAAGTAAAAAACACCTTATAACTAAGGAATCTGGTAGGATGTGCATCATCCAGGCCTCCTGCTGCAGGAAGATGCCCACCAGTCAGGGGAACCACCAAAGGCCACCCATATAAGCCATCTTAGATCAACTTCCTCGCAAGAAGGTCTTTGTGACAAGAGTTCCCCTTTTCTCTTATTGAGCTGGTTTTCCAAATAAAGTCACCTTCCTTAAGTCAACACCTTGCCTCTTAATTTAATTGGTCAATCATGAGACAGACAGCCAGACAGTAATTCTGGCAGTCACATGAGATGCATTGATTTTTTTAATTTAAGCAAATTTGAATCCTTCCACTGGTAAGTATCAGATAAGCAAACTGTTGCATCTATACTATGGAATTCTATTCTGCAAAAAAAAGTAACCAACTACTAATACACACAACAATAGAAACTTTTTGTTTCAAATATACTATTATTTTGAGCACAAAAAGATTAAAAAGGGATGTAACTTAATGTGGTGCACATGGGCAAGACCTTGAGTTCAATTACCAGTATACTAAAAAAAAAAAAGAAAAGGCTACTGATAACTCTGTTCATATGATGCCCAAGGAAAGCAAAACTATACCAATAGAACAAACAAATGGGTAGTTTCCAGGATGTAGGAGGGGTTGGTCACAATGAGGCAGCATCCAGGGGTTGTTTGAGTGATAAAACTGTCTTATCTCTTGTCTGTGGTGGTGGCTACACAACTGATGCATTTGTACCCCCAAAAAGATGAATTTTTACTTCATAAAACTTATCATTGAAATAAAACATTAAAAAAGGACATTAGATAAAAAAGAATAAAAGAAACAAATATGTGTACTATATATGTCCATGAACCAATCGGCACCACACACACACACACACACACAAATTCTTAATGAAAGATTAAGACATCGTTTCCACTTAGGAGGTCAAAATTGTCAGTTAGAATATATATTCACTGTAGGGCTCAGTGGGCTGCCTGGTGAGCAGACACAGCAAGGCAAGTCCACAGCTGCTGAAGCAGCACTCTGCCTGCGTGAACCTGCCAGATGTCACCTGGCAGTGGCAGGTAGGAGGCAGGCACTGGGTTTGCCCTGCAGTCTGGCCTTCACCTTGGGCCTTGGGCTGCCTACAACCAGGGTACCCTAGGACCTTGCTGGGCTTCTTTCTGAGCAGTTTGGCACAGAACATGCCTGCAGGGGAAGGCAAGGAGACATGACAGCACCCCCAGCTTTCTGTCTACTATCCTAGTCAGCCGTTGACCCACTTGTCATCTTAGCCCAGGCAATTCAAGTACTTAAACAAAGCTCCCCTGCCACACTGTCTCTAACAGGCTCTCTCTCTCTTCAGGACAGACACTGTTAGTGTACCTATTATAATATCTTGTGTGAGTTCCCATGTGTGGAGTGGTTTGTCTGGGAGCCTTTTCACTTTTTGTTCACTGTCTATGTCCAACTGTCTTTCTTTCCATTTGTTCTTGAATGATGTACTGAGCAAGAGCATAAGGACAAAGGGTTGTTTAGATCTTCCTCTTTTTGTGTTGCTCACCAAGTTGCCAGTAGGAGTTCAAAAATGATCTGCTTCCCTTCTCACCAGTAGGAGGTAGAATGGGATGGGAAGTCCTGTCAGTTGAAGTTCTGTCAGCACAGAGCAGATCACTGCACTCCCAGGGTGTGGCTGCTGCAGAGATCTAAGAGTGGAGTTTCTGTAGTTGGAGCTTAGGTCTAATCAGGTCTCTGGGGTGGTGACTGCTCTAGAGAAACTGGATCAACATGTACGGTTCAGCACTTACCCTATCTCTGCTGGGAGACTGGATTCCAGGAGTCATCACTCATGGGACAGGGAAGCCAATCCTTCACCACTCTGCTGCCCAGGGACACAGCCTTTCCAGACTTCTTGGGTTTGGTCCTTGAGCTTATACACCTACCTGTTCAAATTCATGACCTGGTTCTGCAAGCCACCAGAATCAAAGGGGAAATAAGTCAGGCTCCCCTTCACCTTTCCAGTTTGAATTCCCCTGGGTAAAATATGTTCTGTGCCCCAAAGCAAAGGGCAGGGGGCCGTTGTCTAATAGGAAAGCTATAACAGACACATGGACATAGAAGAAACCAACTGATAAGAGTGAGGTGTGTGTAGACAGGGGAAGAAATAAGAAAAGGGGAAAATTCCAGAGATCATAAAAAGAACAGGCCAAAACCCACCCAAAGGATTCCCACTTCTGGGACCACTTCTCTTCAGAAAATTCTATCTCTGTTACCTTTGTCAATAAAACTGCTTCTTTCTTGCTATCTCTGTGTCCTGTTCTTCAATTCTGTGTTGAACATAGACAACAAAGCCAGCAACCCAGATAGTAACATAGCTGTGTTTGCTCAGATCTCCCAGCTCCTGTAGCAGGTCCTGCAGTATGGCCACCTCAAGATGCCTCCTGCCTCAGTTCTTTGGCACCAGTTGGTAAAAAACATGTACAGTCCAGCCTCTGGATCAACTGAGGGCAGGCTGATTTTCTGATTTCAGAATTTTTCTTACAAAATCTGTTGTGTTTCTCTGCATTGTCCCTCCCTCTGTTGAACCAGCACTGCAAACTGCTGGACCCTAATGTAGTCTTAAAAAAAAAAAAACTAATTATTTATTGTTTTACAGACTGCATTTTGATTCATTGTACAAAAGTGGGGTACATCATTTAATTTCTATGGTTGTGCATGATGTAGATTCATACCATTCACGTAATCATACATGTACATAGGGTAATGATGTTTGTCCCATTCCACCATTTTTGAAACACCTCCTCCCTCTCATTTTCCTCTACATAATCTTGTACCCAAATTTCTGAGTCTCTAAGATACTTTGATGGTCCAATGCTATTTTAGTGAAATCCCTCTTTCACCAATCTCTTAAAGCAGTATTCCTGCTGCTCAAATCCCAGTTCATGGAACAAGGAATACAGCATTCCACTAGCCCATGACCTTGAATTCCCCTGCATTGTTCATTTTTAAAAACCTTTTCCATTTTGAGTGGTTTGTATTGTTTTGCAATTGTTTGCACAAAAATAATGGTGTGGACACAAACTTCACAGATCAGCTCTTTATTCAGGAATGAAGTCTCATGCAGGACTGGATGAGGGGTGGGAATGGGGTGATACCACTGGACCCACTCTCCTGGTAGAAAATGGGCCACTGAATAAAGGAGGAGACAGGGTTTATATAAGTTTTACTGAGAGGTGACTGAAGTAATGAGCACTCTGCTTGGGCACTCAGAAATTTGGGGTCAGTCTTACTGGGTGAAATGGGAGCAGGGCTGAGTCAGCAGTTTGAGCACTCAGGAAATAGCTTTGTGAGAATTTGAAAATTTATTTTTACTGGGCAGTATTTTTACTTGAGGAAGAATGGAGGGTCTGGGGTTAGTGTTCAGTACTTATCTCTTTCCCTTCAGGGTGCCATTGTACTGCCAATGGGACAGGATATACCTGGGGATGGATCAATGCTTTGGATTCCTTTCTATGGGATTTTTCTGTCATTGGGCAGTTGTCGGGGTGCCGCGGACCCCAGCCCTTCGGTGTGGCCAAGATGGCGCCTGGCAGGGTGCCAAGGAAGTGCTGAGAACAAAACCAGGTACCTCCAGCAGACTAATTCTCTCTGCCAACAAATGGCGTTATTTGAGGAAGTTAATGTGATTGGTCATGGGTCCTCGTGGACACTGCATGATTGCTATATCCACACTATTGTGCTCCATTACTGTCCATGCTTTCTCCTCGTGATCTATAAGCTGATTGGTTGTTGTATGTAATGTAAGGCACTTACAAGAGCCGCCAGCCGCCGGCCAGCCAGAAGTAACTGCTAGCAGAAAATAAAGAACTTGCCCCGATCCGGTTTCGTGTTTCTCTGCGGGCAGGGGAACGCGATAAATGGTGCCGAATCAAGACCGGGAACGAGAAAAAATATAAGGGTAAGTTCACATAAGTTCTCAAATCAAGAAAAATTAGTCTGAGAGTTCAAAAGGTGAGAGGTCTCGAGGTTCATGGAGCTGCGACAATTTATCACAAAAGGATCCCCGTAGGAGGGACGAGTCATAACAAGAGGATCCCCGTAGGAGGGACGAGTCATAACAAAAGGATCCCCGTGGGAGGGACAATTCATCACAAAAGGATCCCCATAGGAGGGACGAGTGAAGTGGCCAGATACAGATTTATACATTGGTACCAAACAGTGTATGTGTGTGCGTGAGTGAGCGTGTGTGCATGCGCGCGCTTGTCTTTTGTTTGTGTGTTTAAACTAGTAAACTACCTCGTAGTGCTGTAAAATTTAATCATGGGAACGGATCTGTCTAAGATTAGAATGCAGCGGCCTCTTAGAGAACTTTTAAAAAATCACGGAACACCATTGAAGGCAAACACGGCCTTAAAGTTTCTAGATACTGTAGAGAAAGTCTCTCCGTGGTTTTTAGACGAGGGATTATTAAATCTTCCTCAGTGAGAACAACTAGGAGAGGATTTGCGTGACGCGGAGAGACGCGAGCCTTTGCCAATGGGAACTCTGACAATATGGTCACTTGTTAAATCTTGTTTGATGCAGCAAGGTAAATCAAAAAAACCCTTTTAGGGATTTAAAGGGGCCTTTAGAAGAAGGAAGTCAGATCTTAGAAGAAATTAAAGAGAAACGATCATGTTCTCAGAATTCAGAAAGAGAAAATTATACGGAAAGAGAAAGTTCTGAAGAAGAACTTACTGGGGAGGAACTTAAAGAAGCTATGGGAAAGTTAAGCGTGCAACCTGAGCGCCATCTAGCGTCTAAACGGCTTAGTACACCTATTACTCCCAGTGCACCACCTATGGAGTTTAAGGAAAAGGAAAACCATAGCAGACATAAAGGGTGGGCCTCCTTACAAAATGCTACATATCCAGTATTTGAGGATGCTCAAAATCAAAGGTTTCATCAGCTGTTAGATTTTAAATGGTTAAACAGCTAAAAGAAGCAGTAAGCACTTATGGGCCTCAATCGGCTTTTACAGTCTCACTGGTAGAGACCATGATGTCCTTAAATATGCTACCTTTGGATTGGACTAATCTAGCTAGAGCAACCTTGTCAGGGGGACAGTATCTTATGTGAAAAACAGCTTGGCAGGAAATTTCAATGGACACTGCAAGGCACAATGCAACTTCAGGAAATCCACAGGTAGACAGAGATATGTTGATGGGAACAGGGCCTTATGAGGGAGTCCAGGCACAGATTAATTATCATCCTGCAGTGTATGCTCAAATTGCTGTGGCTGCTATTAAAACATGAAAAACCCTACAAGGGTCAGGAGATTTACAAGGACAGTTGTCAAAAGTTACCCAAGGAAGTAATGAGCCCTATGCAGACTTCGTTGATAGATTAATTCAAACAGCTTCTAGAATTTTTGGAGATGCTGATCAAGCAATGCCATTAATAAAACAGTTAGCCTATAAACAAGCCAATAAATGGTACAAAGACGCCATCAGGCCATGGAGAAATAAAGACTTGACTACTTATTTAAGAGTCTACAAAGACATTAATGAGGCCTCTGAAAATAGTGCTACATTTATTGCTGCACTTGATAGACAAACCTCTGTTCTTGCCACAGCATTAGCACAAAGAGGAGGGAGTAAAAAAGGAGGATCTCCTGGTTCCTGCTTCACATGTGGACAAATGGGACATTTGAGAGCATGTTGCCCTTCCAGGAACAATGGCCAAGGAAAGGGGCCTAAGTTATGTCCTCGGTGTAAAAAAGAAAATCATTGGCTTAGTGAATGTTATTCTGTTAGGGACAATGAAGAGAATCTTTTACCAACTAACCCCAAGTTACAAAAAAACGGGGTGAGGGGCCCGCCCCGGGGCCCACAACAAATATACGGGGTGATTCAACAAGTGCCACGACAGTGGTATCCTCCAACCGAGAAGGGAATGAAGCTCAGGAAAGAAGAGCCACCTCAGGAAGTGCAGGATTGGACATCTGTGCCACCTCCAGACTCATATTAAACCCTGATATGGGTGTACAAATGGTAGACACAGATTGGGAAGGAGATATTCCGGCAAATTCAGTAGGATTGCTTCTAGGCAGAAGTTCTTCTACCTTAAGAGGTCTTATAGTCCACCCAGGAGTAATTGATCCTGATTTTCAAGGACAAGTTAGGGCTATGGTTTCTTCACCCAAAGGAATTACAGTCATTTCTCCAGGAGATAGGATAGCACAAATGTTAATTTTACCTAGTCAGCATTCCTTGTGGCCTAGTAAGAAGACAATAAGGGGAAATAATGGATTTGGGTCTACAGGAGGACCCTGGGCTAATTTTACTATGGACCTCCAAGATAGGCCTATAATGCAGTTAATAGTGGAACATAAACCTTTTATGGGATTACTGGACACAGAAGCTGATAAAAGTATAATAAGTGAAGCAGTTTGGCCCAAAGGTTGGCCTGTAGTTACAACTAATCAAAATTTACAAGGTTTGGGCGTGGCTCAATCACCTAACCAGAGTGCTGCTTCGCTGTCCTGGAGGGATAATGAGGGCCATTCAAGAATTTTTCAACCATATATCTGTAAAATACCTATTTCCTTATGGGGGAGAGATGTCTTAACTCAAATGAATGCTAAATTAACAACAAATATTAATTCTAAACCTGTGACACATATGATGAAAAAAATGCAATATACAGAAAATCAAGGGTTAGGTCAAAACAACAGGGATCACTACAACCCTTGCCCTTACCTCCTCCAAAAAATGATTTCAGAGGGCTGGGTTTTATATAGGGGCCACTGTTATTACACCAATTCCAATAGTTTGGAAAAATGATGAGCCACAATGGATTCAACAGTGGCCCCTTACTGCAGTAAAGTTGGAAGCGGCTCATAAATTAGTACAAGAACAAGTACAGGCAGGACATTTACAGCCTTCCACTTCTCCCTGGAATACTCCTATCTTTGTCATTAAGAAAAAGTCTAAAAAGTGGAGACTATTACATGATTTAAGAGCCATTAATACACAGATGTTCCCTATGGGTCCTATACAACGGGGATTGCCTTTAGTTACAGCTTTACCTAAAAATTGGCCCACTGTCATTTTAGATTTGAAAGATTGTTTTATCTCAATCCCATTACATAGAAGGGATTGTTGGCGGTTTGCTTTTACCTTACCTTCTCTCAATCATGCACAGCCTGACCAAAGATTTGAGTGGACTGTGTTGCCTCAAGGCATGACTAATAGTCCCACGTTATGCCAAATATATGTAGATAAAGCCTTAAAACCTACAAGAGACAATTTTCCAGATTTGTTGATTTATCATTATATGGATGATATCCTTATCTGCCACAAAACAGACAATTCTTGGAAAAGGCTTTACAATTTTTAATTTCCACTCTACAACAGTATGGCTTAAACATTTCTCCAGAAAAGCTACAAATGGGAGAAACTCAAGAATATCTAGGTACTAAGCTTACAGCTACTATGGTAAAACCTTTAAAATTAACCATTAGAACCGATAAGCTTAAAAATCTAAATGATTTTCAAAAACTCCTTGGAGATATAAATTGGATTAGGCCATATTTAAAGATTACCACAGGAGAGCTGAAACCTCTATTTAATATACTTAAAGGAGACCCTAATCTCCATTCTCCGAGAGTCCTTACTTCAGAAACACAAAAGGTTCTCACGTTGGTAGAACAGAGATTACAATCAGATTATACAGAAAGATGTGATCCATCCCAACCTCTAATGTTGATTATTATCCCAGAACATAGCCCATATGAAATTCTATGGCAAGGAGGACCTTTACAGAGTATCAATCTCCCAGCATCGCCCACAAAACAGTTACAAACATTTCCTAAGGCAATAGCTCAGTTGATATATAAAGGGTTAGAGGCCTGTATTACCATATTTGGAAGTCACCCTAAGGTCATTATTATTCCTTATACTAAACTACAAATACAGTGGTTGATTCAACATGATGATGATTGGGCTGTTTTATATTGCTCAACCACAGCAACATTTGATAATCATTATCCTAAACATCCATGGATACAGTTTTGTAAAAATACTCCAATTATATTTCCAAAAATTACAAAGACGCAGCCTTTGCGTCATTGTCAAACAATATTTACTGATGGATCTAAAAATGGAGTGGGAACAATAATAGTTGGAGATAAAACTAAAACCATCATTCTCCCTTCCTCGTCTGCCCAAGTAGTGGAGCTTGCTGCAGTAGTCTTAGCTTTTAATATCATAAAAGATCAACCTTTTAATCTGTTATCTGACAGTTATTATATAGTACAATCAATACCTTGTTTAGAAACTGTGCCTTATATTCCCGATGGATCCACAGTTGCTCCTTATTTTCAAACCTTGCGTGCCCTAATTTTAGACCACAAATACCCCTTTTATGTAGGACATATTAGAGCTCATTCTGGCCTACCAGGACCACTTGCCAAAGCAAATGCTAAGGCTGATAAAACCACAAAAACCATCTTTGCTTTTACACTATTTGAACAAGCTAAGATGTTTCATTCACAATTTCATGTTAATTCTACTACTCTTAGAAGAAAGTTTAATATTTCCAAAGATGTTGCTAGACAAATTGTTAAAACATGTCAACATTGTGCCACCCTATTGCCAGTACAGTCTGTGGAGTAAATCCCAGAAGACTGTTACCTAATCATATTTGACAAATGGATGTAACTCATATTCCTGAATTCGGTACTGTAAAGTATGTACATGTTTCAGTAGACACCGCTTCAGGAGTAATCATGGCCTCAGCTCACACTGGTAAAAAGGTTTAAAGATGTTATACAACATTGTTTACAAGCATTTACAGCCTGGGGCGTTCCAAAAATCATCAAAACTAATAATGGGCCAGCTTACACATCCAAAAGTTTTCTTCTATTCACAAAAAATTTTGGTATACAACTTATCACAGAATTCCTTATAATCCTCAAGGACAAGGAATAGTAGAACACACTCATTTAACATTAAAAAATTGTTTAATAAACAAAAAGGGGGAATAGGTGCTGACTTTAGAGCACCTAAAGACAAACTAAATTAGTACTCTTTATTTTAAATTTTTAAATGTGGACAAAAATGGAAGCACGGCTGCAGAGAGACATGCTAATCCCACAAGTACTCAAATGTGGGTAAAGTGGAAAGATATTCTCACAGGTACATGGAAAGGTCCAGATCCAGTTCTTCGGTGGGTCCGAGGGTCTGTTTGTGTCTTCCCACAGGATCAGCAAACACCAATTTGGATACCTGAAAGGTTGACCAGACTGGTGCATCAAAGTAACGATGAAGAACATCGTGCTGATAAGCGCCCTGCTAATGATGATGTTGACACTGGTGAAGACACGAGAATTATGGGCGATAGTTAAAGCCTGGCCATATCCTTTACCGTTAACTAATACTTCCTCTTTACTTCCTCCGTTGTTCACCACCAAGATGGCTACAGGATTACCCACCACGTCTTTTGATCCAGATACTCATCTATATAATTTTTCCACTTTCTCCCTCCCTGGAACCTTGTGCTTTGATATACCTGAGGATAATGCTATTAGTAGTAATGACTTTAACCCTTGTATTGTTCTTCAAAAGCAGGTACAGGGTTTCTTTACATCTAGGGATTCTCCTGATGCTCTACCCGAACGCTACGGTATGCTTGGTGGTCACATTGTTAATGGTACATACATAACCGTATCAGTGGAAGGATGGGAAGGGCAGCCACCTTGATTACAGGACTTATACCTCACAGATTACCACTTCCACTAATGGATTTAAAACTCCTAGACTTTTTCCTCCATGTAGTTCAAAATTTTCCACACTTCCTACCTGGACAGGTTGTCAAGATGCTGAGCAAGCAGCCCCAGTTCAACATGGATTTTTCTTCACACCAAATTTTACTTCTCAGCGTACCACTGATGACTTTGATGATTATGATAGAAGGCGCACTAATCCTTTTGATAATTGGTTGCTATTTACCTCGACTTCAGGATATACTAACTTACAACCCTTTTTTACTCTTAAAGGAGGATCTTTCAGACAATGCGAATGGACTTCTAAGAAGTGGACTGGAATTGACAAGAGTGGAGCCAGGACTACTACTAATTGTACTCAAAATCTTTCATTCTTGTCCACCCCAGTCTGTGTGTTCCCTCCTTTTATGTTTTTACTAACTAACGTTAACAGCACAAACCTTAATTGCTCTCAATCTAGATGCTACCTTTCTCAATGTTGGAATGCTACCAATTTCTCCCGAGCGGTCATCATGCGAATCCCTACTTTTCTGCCTATGCCAGTTTCTGTTACAGATGATGAATTGCCAGTATTGCTTTCCAGAAATAAGAGGGATTTTGGAATCACCGTAGCAGTCATCACCACCATAGTTGCATCAGCAGCAGCAGCCGCCGCAGCAGCTGTAGCCTTGACGACATCAGTACAGTCAGCAACTAAGCTTAATGAAGTGGTCCAGCAGACAGCTACTGCTCTGTCTACTCAACAAACAGTGGATCAACACCTAAAAGCAGGACTACTTTTGGTGAACCAGCGTGTGGACTTACTTCAAGAACAAAGACCTTTTACAAGAACTGTTAACGTGGGGTGTATTTATCATCTGCCGGGACTGTGCATTACACCTGTAGCTTATCATAATCTTAGTTATGCAGCAAATTTGTCTAAATCATATCTACTCACTACGTGCCAATTGGTCTTATAAATTTGATAATCTTACTGCCATTCTTAGATCACAAATTGTTAGCCTTAATTCTACTAGAGTTAATGTAGCCCCTATATCTGAAATGCAAAATTGGTTATCCTTCCTTCAGTTTTGTAAAATGGGCAGGAATGGGAGCATTGTGTGTGTTAATGATCATTGCAATTATCTTCCCACACGCTTTATCATGCGTATACGCCAAGTTCATGCCAGAGATCGCATCATTTTCCATCAAGCCATGATGGCCTTAGAGGCTGGGCAGCTCTCCTCAAGTCTGGCTGAGCATGCTGGATCGGTAGTCAATGACGGGTAAGGAAGGAGGTAACACGTACCGACCTAAGACAGGAGCTGTAGCATGCTCTGCAGTTATCCGATGACGGGTAAGGACGATGGTTGACCACTCCGAAGACAGGCACGATCCCGAGCCAGCATTCTTTAATAAATAAAAAAGGGGGAGCTGCGGGGTGCCTGCGACCCCAGCCCTTCGGCGTGGCCAAGATGGCGCTTGGCAAGGTGCCAAGGAAGTGCTGAGAACAAACCAGGTACCTCCAGCAGACTAATTCTCTCTGCCAACAAGTGGGTTATTGAGGAAGTTAATGTGATTGGTCATGGGTCCTCGTGGACACTGCATGATTGCTATATCCACACTATTGTGCTCCATTACTGTCCATGCTTTCCCTCGAGATAAGCTGATTGGTTGTTGTATGTAATGTAAGGCGCTTGCAAGAGCGGCCGCCGCCGCGGCCAGCCAGAAGTAACTGCTAGCAGAAAATAAAGA